>NC_142091.1:27438434-27678434 GCF_054644295.1 Miniopterus natalensis
AGGGAGAGAGAGAGATAGAAACATCAATGCTGAGAGAGTCATTGACCGGCTGCCTCCTGCATGCCCCCGACTGGGGCTCGAGCCCGCACCCCGGGCATGTGCCCTGACGGGGAATCGAACCCCGATCGCCTGGATCATAGGTCGATGCTCAACTGCTGAGCCACGCCTGGCTGGGCTAAATTAATATTTTTGATAGCAGAAATGCTAATATTGAGTCCTAACATATTATACTAATTGATAAGTTATAAGCAATGCCATACCTAATTTATACTCATGGAGAGGAAGCACATAATAAAGATTATTATTATTATTTTGCTTTTGAATATATATATATATATATTTAAAAATTATCTTTATTGTTGAAAGTATTACAGATGTCCCATTTTTCCTCCCATTGATCCCTTCCACCCCACATCCACCCACCCTCAGGCCTTCCCCATACCAATGTCTGTGTCCATAGGTTATGCATATAAGCATATAAGTTCTTTGATTAATCTAATAAAGATTATTTATAATCAGTATTTACTGAGCTCCCTGGCACTTTACTTGTATTTGATAAATTGAAATTTATTTCTAGAAACAATAAAATATTATTTTTATTTAATGTCAAGTAGCTTTTATAATTATTGCCGGGTCTGGCCTGCTGTGCCATATGGCCACACACATATGCTAGAAAAACTGAAAACTGTCATTTGTTACTGTGGCTGTGGTTGAAACCAAGCTAGCTCATTGCTGCCCTCTACAAAATTGCACAGAAGTGGAATTCTGGAAGGGAGGAAGAAAGGGAAGATGGATGTCCAACTGCTCCAGCCATGCCCTCTCTAGAAGTGCTCCCTCATTACTCCTGCCTGTAGTGACCATCCATCCTTAACTTCAATCCTGCCTCTGTGTGGGTTGTGCAGATTACGTGATTTCACATGTGTTATAAACACTACTAATTTTGTGACAGTTTTTTTCCTGAAATAGACAGTATTTGAAGCCTTTGCAAAAGGGATGAACCTTGGGTTCAGCCTTAATTGCAAGAAAAGATTCTATGAAACAGACAGAAGAATTGCATACTCACCTTGTGTCAGAATTCTTACCAAAGGCCCAAAGATAACAACATAGTTTGTAAATATTTCCACAAGGGCACCGAAAGGTGTATCCCCATAAGACTCCCAGAGATTCCGCTACTGCTCCTTTGACTCTCACCCCGCCCCATCTTGCTTTTGAAACAAACTAGAAATTTGAGGTAATGAGCTGTTAGCCTAGGGGAAGGTGCTTTGTACAATTGCCTTTTCTACACCATAGAAGGGAAAGACCCCTCAAAGCAAGCGAAAGGACTCTAAGAGGACTCCTCAGGGATCCGAAGTACCTGAAGATGAAAAGTTGGGCAATGCACTCCCCTTCTGGGTGTGTATTTACTCCAATTTGTATAGCACTCCTCAGGCTGTCACGAGAGCAGAACTTCATAATTTCTTTATTGAGCTTAACACATGTCTTCTGGAGTTTGAGGGAGCAATATGAGCATAAAAACTGGTACCTGCTTTCTTTTTAAAGGACTTCGATGCAAGAACTTTGCCTGACAAAGAACATGAATTTTCATCAACTAGGTTGATACTATAAAATGTGGCTAGGCTTATACCATTTAATACAACCTACACAAAGGGTAGCTTCTAGGGACACCACAACTAAAACAGGCGTGAGTCACCAGGAACAGGTTGTAAGTGGAGGTTGCAACAGGTCATCAGAAAGTATATCACACGTCAGGAAAATGACGACCTAATGAAGAGGTCCACGGGGAGCCTCGGAATAATACAGGACTGTGACACACTAACACACTCAGATCAAGACCAGTAATTATTATCTAAGTAAGAGCTTCAGCTGCCCGGTGATAGAAGACATCTTGCCTCTCTCAGTCTAACACGCTCTCCCTGTACTGCCACCTGGAACAGTCAGAAAATGAAGAGCAGAAAAAGGTAGAAAAACAGTGAAACAAGACACCGCTCCCTCTTTCCGCAGTGCAGGTCTGCCCTGCGTCAGACATGCTCTCAAGGGAGAGTGTAAGCTATGATGGGGATATAAAATTAAGGTTTTGTTTTGGATTGAGGTGAAATTTTGTAATACCCATAAATGAGTCTTAATAAGAGAAATGAGACCGTTGCTATAACCGAAAGTTATCAGAAAACAATGGGAACTGTCTGGGATATGTCCAAATGTGTGGAAGGATTCCCAACAGAATGTATGTCATTAATGATGGGGAAAGAAATAAAGTGGTTTCCTATTTCTACCAATTGAGTTCCACCTTTTTAAAAAATGCCATATATATATATCAGTACTATTTAGTCATCATAAAAATAGATTTTCCGTATATACCCAAGAGCAGACTTTTCTTTTCACGCTTGGCCGTCTCCATTGTTACCTCCTGCTTCAGTATCTTACTAAGTTCACCTCAAACACCACTTTATCCTGAAGTAGTACTTGATTTCCACTACTCCCCACCTCCAATCTTTTGGTTATGATATCCATCACTTCCTTCACACTTTTCAAGCACATACTTTTATAATCTCCATGACACTCTACATAGAAATAAAAACAGAGTAATCTCCATCATTAAGGAGCTAAGAGTCTGATGAATAAATAGTCACGTGAACAGTATCAGTGGGTGTGAGAGTGAGTGCACACAGGGTAAAGCTGTGACCTAACGATGGTATTATTGTTTACCGGAGGCTGAAGGAGGGTGATCTCTTGGAAGCAAGGAGTCTACATCAAACAAAGGCTCAAAAAAATGCAGGCAGTGGATTCTCGTGGCTGTCTGGGCTAATTAGATACTCTTGCTCTTACTTATGTATTGTCTCTTAAATTAAAAAGAATTTTCTCTCCATTTCAAGCTGTTGAAACAGAAAATGGAAACAGAGTATAACCATAGAGATAGTCGTTAATAATCCAAAGTCATGTTAGGCAGAGTTTCAGACGTATAAAATATGGGAAAGGAGAGGACATTAGTTGGCAGAATGAGAGAAGATAATTAGATATGAGAGGTAAACATAAACTACATTAATAACAGAATGCTGGAGTTGAGTTCATTGAAATGACTTTTTCTAAAGACCGTAGAGTTGTCTTGAATGTGGAACCTCATTACAACTCACATCTCCGTAGCCCAGCATTTTCCCTCACCTACTCCTGAGTGTCCTTGAGATGCCTCTAAGATGTTCAAATCCAGCCCCCTCTTCTTTAGCTGTATTTGTGGGGATCTGTTTCTTGTGAATAGAATATAATACTAGAAATGTAAACAACTAAATTAAATTAAAAGTTGTATATGAAAAGTGCTATTAATAGCAATACAAACTATATGTTAGTAAAGACAGAAATAGCTGTTATAGTTTAAGTATCTTGAGAATCAATAGTGTATTTTTTCACCTTTATTTTTATTACTTGTATGTGTAGGAAAAGTGTCTTACAGGTTATACTTTCTGTATCAATGCTTATAAAAGTTAAAATAAATTATTAGTGAGCACCTCTGTGACCAGGTAAGGATATAATAACTAATAAAATATAGAACCGTGGTTTTCAAGAGACTTACTATCTGTCAGAAAAAGGAAAAAACAAATAGATAATGTCAATGAGGGGCAATTGTGGAGATAATAGTAAAAATCTATGTAATTTACTTCTTGGGAAAAGAAATGTTTGCTACAGAAAGATTTAAAAAGGCATAAAAAGATAGTTTTTTTGTTTGTTGGTTTAGTTCTGTTACTTGTGAATTTTTCTCACTCACGCTTTTTAAGAAGTGTTTAATTCCACAAAGAGTAAGTTACAGACCTCAACTAGTGGCTGATGATCCTGTGAACAACACATTGAGTGAGGAGATTAAATTTTCTTAAGAGACATATCAGTAACAAGTTGGGTAAGTTACTTTCCGAGATAAATCTAGCCTTACTCATGTGGAGGAAATGCAGCAGACTCCTGTTCTACCTTTGGACTTTCTCTCATGGTCCTGTAGCAAGGGAGTGGAACCAAAAATGTTCATCAGTTCCATAATGACCATGAAATCATCTTTCGTGTTGTATGAATATTAAGAGTAGACACAGAGTGACCTTAATAAGGGCCTTGTGGAGATATGATGCAAGTATTCGCATTGCCTGTTTTGCTCTCACGAGTTCAGGATATCATAACTGCTGTATAGGAACTGGGTTCATGTATCTTACAATTGGGGAGCTTGGCTAAGTGATTATTAAGTCCTGTTCTAGCATTAAATAAACCTACAAATATTAGTTATTACTTCTCCACTATTTTTAAGAAAAATCCCAGGAATGCTTTTTCCTTTTCAAACACCCCAAACTAGTGGATAATAATCTTTTTTGATTTTCTGCTTTTTATAATGATGGATAGTTCTGTATAAATGTATGAGTTTAAAGTTACCAGATGAACCCAAATATTTTATTTATAAATCAGAACAAAAAGGATTTTTCAAGGATAAAAACTTCTTTCAAATTAGGTGAAAATAAAATTACCTTTGTTTTGTTCTAAACAGCTTTATTGAGGTAAAATAAAAAGAACTTCACATATTTAATGTCTAACGTTTGATGAGTTTAGACATATGCAAGTACCTGTTATACTGTCACCATAATTAAGGTAATGAACATATCCAACACCTTCCAAAGTTTTCTTGTGGCCCTTTATGTTCTCTTTTGTTTAGTTTGTGATAAGAACCCTTAACTTAAAAATTAATTACCTTCTTAACTTTTGAAGTGCACGATAGGGTAGGGTTAATTATAGGCAACATGCTATACGGTAGATTTCTAGAACTTGTTCGTTCAGCATAACTATTGAACAACCAAGAATACACAATGAGGAAAAATAATTATTTCTTCAACAAATAGTGTTGGAAAAACTAGATATCCACATGCACTAAAAAAGAAAAAAAGAAAGAAATTGAACTCCGACCTTTTACCATATAAAAAATCAACTCAAATGAATTAAAGACTTAAATATAAGACCTGAAACTGTAAAATTCCTGAAGGTTAACTTTGTGTTTAAGTTTATTGAAAAACTTTTCATTTAATTTATCAAGAGAAGTTCAACACAGGAAAATAGTTATCAGCAGGTGAGGCTATCATTCATTTTACATAATTTTCCTTGGTCCAACACTGAGAAAAAACAATGTTTCTTTTGTTTGTGTTTCTTTTTATAAAGTGTAATTTTAAAATTATGTTTACTACAAATTATGTTAACCACTTGAATAGATCCCCAAATGTTCAAGCTTATCAGATCAGGGAGATAAAAGAAAACTGAGGTATATAGAACATTAATTAAAGTTTGGATTTCTTGAAGACTCTTTTTAACCCTTAATTTTTATTAAGCTTCCATTCCTCCATGTTCTCATATATTTTGGAGGGGGAAATGGTTATTTTTTTATAAAAGTCACTGAAGCTCAGTTTAATGCTCATTATAGTCAAAACCAGATGATAAAAGACTATGGGGCATTTATAATAATGATAGTATATGAAGCCTTTACAAGCAAGGTCAATTGTTGGAGTTTTTCTTTAAATGGAAATCCTTCTGCATTCTCAGGCTGGTCCGTAACTTAGGAATCACTACAAGTGAAAAGCTAGCTTAAAGTTACCATAGTAAGTCACCCTTGATCTGAAACTTTCAGGGTAAGACTGACCCCTGGAGAAGACTATTATAAAATATCTACAATAAAATAAACAATAAAATGTTAAAAATATCCCATGTCAGAACCTTCTGTATAGTGAGTGACTATTGATAAAAGAATGCCCAAACCTATAGACAAGTTTTATAAGAGCTTACTTGAGCCAAATTACGAGGACATGCCCAGAAGCAAAATCTCAAGTGTGAGAACATGCTCCAGAGAATGGCAGTTTTGCAGTTCTTTTTATGCATTTAGAATCAAAGAAGTAAACATAAGGAAGGTTACATGAAATCCACTGGCAATAGATTAAGGAGGTGAGAGAAAGCAAAGCCGGGGAATCTCTAGGATTGGATGAAGAGCAGAATGGAAACACATACGTGATAGTTAATAATTAAGTTACAGCACATAGGGATGGTATTCGGGAAGTAGGTAACAATGAGGGGCTCTGTGGTCTTGTGCTCTGGTGCCAGCAGTTATGCCTTTGAGGAGTAGGGAAAGAAAATTACTCAGGCATTTCAAAGGTGTGTTATCCTAGATGCAGAAGAACAATGGACAGAGCTCACTTAAGGTAAAGACTGATCTTTGCTAAGGAAGCTGTAGAGGCCTGGGACATGACTGTCTGCTATAGAATCTGTTCAGGTAGGCATTTATGATCAGGCCACCCTGTGTGACTCCTTTTGGTCACTGAGCTTATCAGGCCTGCCATGTGGCCCCTCTGAGCGTGTCAGTTTATTATAAAGCTCTTTTTCATTCACATGACCATGAAAACCTGAGGGGTTAGAAAGATCTGCTCTCATGATTTTTGTGTATTTGCTTCCAGTGTACTTTGGAGATATTTTCCTGCTGAAAAATAAGAGCTATACAACTATAACATATTATTTTTCTTGGTCCTTGTTATATTCAAGCAAAAATCTTATTCTTATAAAGGATAACACTGATTCTAGGACTAGCCTATGAATAAAGCTGAAATGTGTCCCAATACAGCCACCTTCATTCATTTACTCATCCAACAAATATTGAGCACTCACCACTTGTCAGGCACTATTAAAGGCACTGGGAGTTATTCACAGAGCAAAACAAACATGTTTAAGTCCATACTCCCAGGGACTTACAGGAGTATGTTAACAAAGAAGTGTATAGTATGTTGTTGCTAGTGAGTGCTGTGAATCATAATTATGATAATAGTAAAAAAATCATAGTAGCAGTAGTTAACACTCATGTAACACTTACTATATGCAAGTGTTAAGCAAAAAAATTTAACTTTTATGGCTGAAAGTCTTTTTAAAAGCAAGTGTTTATTATGCCATTGCTAACAAAAAATGACAGGTGTTGGGGCATGGGGTCTAAACCACCAGCAGCATGGCTAGGTAGGAAAGAAAGCGTGTCTGTCACCCAGAGTTTTGCAAGTGTTTTAATACATCAACTGGGGTAAAAAGATGTAAGGCCATCCTGAAAACATTTGCATTAGCTATAGACAGAGGGGGTGGGAGAAGGTGAAGGGGGAGCTTGTCCTGGGATAGACTCAGCAGAGTGCCCAAGGAAGACGTGTCCACTCCTGTGGATTAGCTGTGGGCAGCAGATTGAAAGTTCATGTGTAAATAAGAAATGGAGGCTCCTGGGGTTCTACAATGCCTTGCTATTTTGGATAATTGAGGAAATAATCACCTGGAAATTAATCCTAAATTTCAACAGATATTCAGGAATGCGAGCATGCTTTTGTCAGAACTGGCCCACAGCTATTAACAGGCTAACTATTCTGTCTCTTTCTCTGACTTTCTGAGCACTATAATTTTAATTTAGAATTATTTCTTACCACCAGATATTATTAACATTCTTTAAAAGTATTTTAATCTATTTATGAGAAAGATACTGTTAGTATTTTCACTTTATAGATGAGGGACAGAAGAGACAGAATAACTTGGCTAAGATGATGGCCATTCAGTGGAAGAGCTAGGAATCCAAGGAAATTGGCTCCAGATTTTGTGATAAGAATAAGGCGGATTACGGGGCATTCAGAGAGGTGGAATATGTGTTGTTTTTTATAACATGATCTGGGAAGGATTCCCTAGTGACGGGGTATTTGGTGAGGAATGTGATGGGCCTATGAGACAAGCCATGCACACAGGAGGAAGGGAGAAAGATGGCAGGAGGTGAAGTCAGTGACGTAGGGAGTGGGGGCTGCAAAGGTCAGTTATGTGGACCTTGCAGTCCATAGCGAAGTATCTCGAATGATAGTCATTAGAGTTTTGAAGAGAAACGTGATGTTATCCAATTTAAGCTTTCAAAAAAAGACTGCCATGAGTGATTTTGTGGACAATAGACAACTATAGAAGTGGTGAGACTGAAAAGAAGACTATGACAATAATTCAGGTAAGAGATGATGTAGTTTGGACTGAGTGATGGCAGTGGAGGTGGTAAGGTGAGAAGTAGTCAGGTTCTGGATAAATTTTAAAGCCCATATGATTAGGATGTGTTGGAAGAATGGGCTGGCTAAGTGAGACAAACAGAGCACTCCAGAAACTCTAAAAGTTTTGGTTTGAGCAATTGGAAAAAAATCGAGGTGCCATTTATTGAGATCGAGAATAATGGGTGAGAAAAGAAGTGCAGGAGTCTGTTTCAGAAACACGAGGTTGATGGCATTAGGGGATGTGGAAGTGGAGATGCTAAGCGGGCAGCTGAATTCTCATGGCTGGAGTTCAGAAGAGAGATTGAGGCTGGAGTTATAAATTTCGAAGCTATCAACATACTGTCTTAATCCATGAGTCACGATGATAGCGAAAGGTTCGGGTGGGTGGTGGGTGAGCGGGCTAAATAGCATTCTCAGACGGTGAATAAAGAAAAAATGAATTTGTTTAAAGAAAAGGGGATGGGGATTGGGATACCCAAACGGAAAGGCTACGCAGCACCCAGCCAAAGGGTACTGGGTCCATGATGGCAGCAAAAATATACTTAGGACAGTGAAACAAGGAGGAGCATAGAAGAGGCAACAGAGAGCCTGGGCTGGGTGCTTGGGCTCACTGAGGAGTCAGAGAAAAGGGGGCCTTGGATTCAGGTTGAGGGGGTGAGCCCAGGACCAGCTGCTGCTGCCCATTGCTCCCCTGGCTGCAAGTCTTGTAGGGTCTCCTCGGGGAAGAAGGGGGATGGGAATGGTGCTGGCGTGCTCCCCTGGGGGAGAGTGCACCCTGGGTCCTTTGTCCTGAGTGTATTTATCTCTCTCTTGCAGGTGGGAATCTTAGTGGAGGCCTCAGGGGAGGGTCTCAATAGAATATTCATCAGCTTTCCGGGTGTGCTCTTTCAGGGTCGTGGTCTCCCCTGATTGATCGGTGCCAGGGCAGGGGGTCATTGGTCAATGCAGCTGGTCCTGAGGCAGCCAAGGCACCACTTCTCTGGTTTCACTGCTTTTCTGGGCCTGGACCTGAAATACAACTGAGGCGTGGATGTTATCTTTAGGAAGGAAAAGATCAGGGGTCCAAACCACATGACCAGTGATATGCTCGGGGAGGAGAGGTTACCCTGGGGTGAGGTTCTTGTGTTCCCAGTTTTGCTCCTTGCTAGGCATCCGGGGCTTTCTGTCCTGGTGAGTTTCTGTACCTGGCCCATTGTCCTTTCTCTGCTCATGTTTGTCTAACAGCTGTCACCTAGGCAATGATGTAGATAAAGAAGATTTATAATTTTGATATGGTTGGTGTTGTGTTTACCTAGAAAGAACTGCACCAGTTCCTAAGTTAGGGACCAGGCCAGCTGGCAGCTGGTTGCCCGTGTCTGAGCATAAAAAAGAGCCTTTTTCCTCTTGTTTCAAAATTGCTGATCTACCCTAGCACCTTTAATGAGGGAAGGGTGGCTGTGGAATCAATAAAATAGGGCCTTCCATTCTACCGAAAAAGAGCAGTGGCAGTGACTGCCACAAAAATAGGTCTTTGCTGAAGATTCAAACCTGAAGGAGCACGTTTATGTTTCTATTCCAATAGGACAACACGGGCTGATTTAAAAATATAGAGAAGAAATCTGTGATTCCCAAAAATATTTGGCAAGATAAATCCCAAGAAAAGGCTCAGCTTTCTAAGAAATTGGCAAATGAGTGGCTAGAGCCATCGCAATTCAGAATGTAATGTTAATGTAAACTCGGTAATAATCACAGCCCATGTAACCTATTATATTGTTTGCAGTTAACAGGTTGTTAGAGCCTTTGGTTTCTACAATTCAAAATTCTTATTTATAGTAACCGACATCCCTTGCCCAAATTTTATTGTATATAGTTTTTCTAAATCTTTGTAGACAGACAATGTAGAAAGATATAAAGATATCGTCTAATTTTTTAAGACAGCTTCAACTGGCATGTGAGCGCGTTGATATTTCCATCCTCTTAAATCTTCTTTGATCTTTTTTTATTTGGTTCCTTTCTTGAATAAAAGAGCGACGCGGGAGTAAAACAATTTTCTGTGTTTTCTGGGTTTGTGCCTCGTTTGGATAGCAGCATGAGGCAGGAGGATGTCTGTGCGGACAGCCCCTGGGCCCCTCTGCCCTCTGCCTGCGTTGCTGCCATGTGCCTTCGTGAAGACGCTTTGGCTTCACATCTTTATTTTTAAGTCTGGAAGTGGAAGAGCTGCAAGTCCCTGGGCGTGCGGAGTTAAGTGTGATGACCCGAGGAAACCTGTGTGGAGTAAAATCACTTCATTGTATTCGCTCTTCAAGTTATTAAGAGTTTTTCCTGTAGCACTGTCGTTTTGAGATCCTGTACAACATTAGGTATTAGCTAGAAGTCATAGATTAGTGTAATAAAAAGAAAATAAGGGGTAAAACAAAGGGGGGGGGAGAATTCTAAAGAAAAAAACGAAGGAGGAAACTAATATAGAGGCAGAGAATACTAGAACGGAGTTTCTAGTACTTGCTTTGCTGCTAATTGTGTGACTATGGGCAGGCCTGGAAACCCTGTTAATTTAACATAATAATCTGCCTAATGAAGTGTTATGAGATAATATATGAACTTGTTTAAGCGTAATATAAAAATGCTGAATAAGTTTACTCAGGGCATAGCAACATAACATAGGTAAATTACATTCTTAATAATAAAAGCTCGCTTTTAATCAGCATATTATGTATCTCTTTTTAAATTGTTAACAACTTAAATGTTTAGAAATAGCCTTGCTCAGTTAATTAGTTCATTAATTAATCAATTAGTTAAGAAAAGTAATTTGTGCTTTAATTTAATGTATGTTAACTTGTGTCTTGTTAAATGTTCTCCCAGGGAACTCTCATCATAGATCACTCTCAGAGGCACAGCCCCATCTCCAGGCTGAGACTCCTACCTGCACAGGGCTGCTCCTTTTGCAGATGGCCAGTTCAAATTTCTTTAATGAGTGACTGACTACATCAGTAGTCCACAGAGCTTTAACAATGGAAGAGTCTCTTTACGGATAATGCCCTAAAATTTTTGCAGAGCCACTCCACACTGTGCAGAATCCCCACTCTGTAGTCTATAAATTTCTTTATCTTTAACTGCATAATAAGCTAATCATAAGCAAATGAACAGTAAAAAAACTAATTCCAAATATTATTAACCAAAATTGACATTTTACCACAGTTAATATTATGCAGAGACAAAAAATTCTTATACAGGTAAATAGAAACTCTTTCTTAGGTAGAAGTATATTTATTTAAAAGTCTGTAATTTTAACTTATTTTTAGTATATTTTATCACTTAACCAATAAAAATTTTGCCTTTCATGTAGACAGTGCATCAATTTTTTAAACTTAAAGTTACATCAGACTAATTATGTTCAGGGTAAGCGAAATAGAGCTGATCATGGCTAAAAAAAATGATTAGTCTGCCCATGTTATTAGCAAAAGCAGAAGTGCATATGGAAACTATCACACACACACACACACACACACACACACACACACACACACACACACACACACACGGCACCTAGGCAACTTTTTAAAGTTGGGACATGCAGTAAATATTCCAGATAGAATCAATTTAGACTTCTATAAGTCCCTTGGTAGGCAGAAGGCACCTGGTAAAATTCTTAACGTGTAGACAGAAACTTTATTCTTTGTTTTTGATATTGATTAAAACTGGAGCTTTATTGTTCTCTGGATTACAATGCCCTTGCTCCACCTTCTGCCCCAACCCGTTACCTCCTGGTAGATGAAAACTCCCTCTCTGCCCCTCCTACCGGGTAACCGGAAAGGTGGAGAAGCCTCGGGCGCCTGGCTGGGAAAAGGCAGGTGTCTCCCCGAACTCGCTTCAGTTGGGAGACGACCCGCGCGCTCACCTGGGCAGCAGGCATTCTCGTTTAAAACTGAGGACTGCCCTTGGCAGCAACAGGACACAGTGTAGTGATGCACAGAGGTTAGTTCATTAGGCTTCGACAGTATAAATTGATTTCATGGGTAAAATATTCTGGGATTTAAGCCTATTACTCTCAAATGAATTCCTGTAACATTACACATTTTCCTGATGGGGGCCGCTGCATTGGCATTGCACTGCCACTCCATTTTAAGATAAAGAGCATTTTAAATGATGGATATCTTACCAAAGGTAGACAATACATATGTGGAAGCTATTTTTTATAAACATTAATTTGCTTTGTCAGATTATCCACTGATCACCTGAGAGGGAGCAAATGTCTAAAGGAGTGGGGAAAAGAGCAGCTGATGTTGAAGAGTCAGGGGGAACATGCTGTAGAAAAGAAAGCAATACATTTTTAGACTCCAAGGAATCCTGGTAAGAGATAGGCTTTAGGAGGACGGTGTGACATGTTATAAAGTCGTAGCAGAAGTCATCGGATCAATGGAGAAGAATGGACATAGGAGAAGAAAGGCATGAAGCCAAGTGAAGAACCCTTTCCCCTGCTGAATAATCTTGTCTGGAGCTAGTTTACTGCTCTGGGTCTAGTCTATGAAGCCTGATAATGAATATCTATGAAACCTTGTATTAAACAGTCAATATATTCTGTCTGTGATTCTACTAGGCCAAAGAAATATCTCTTATCATGGCCAAAGCATTTTCTGTCTTCAGCCACTTTCCTTGATTTCTAAACTAAATATCACAAATTAATTCTCAGGCTGAAGGTTTTTGTGTCAACTCTTGAGATACCCTAGTGCTATACAAATTTTTAAAAACAGGCGTCTAAATTTGCTCGTACTTCTTTGCACCAGATGATGAATCTGGTAGAACTATAGGAGCAATTAGGTTCTATTAGACTATTTAATAGTGTCTCAGTGAAAGTGCTTCGTCATTTTAGTCATTTTAAACTAGATTGTACAAGTCCCCAGGGATTATACTAGGTAGAGCTGCCTCCTGGCTGTGGACTGAATGACCAACTGCAGCAGGACTTCTCCATAACCTTGTTATAAGTGACAGCTGTGTTCCTAGTGCAAATTTAAGAACTTAAAGCCACTCACAGAGTTCTTCCCCCAAAAATCCTATTTCCAGGGTATCTAAATCTGAGCTGCAAAGGTTTTTTTGTTTGTTTGTTTTAAATGAGCACTGAAATTAGTGTACTTTGTCACTCCAGTGTTTGGAGATATTACAAAATACACATTTCTATAGATTGCAGGATGGAGTAAACAAATTCTTGGAATTTCCAGTAACATGATAGTGGCTGTCACCTAAATTCTATGACAATTCTCAACTTAAGTGACTAAGGGGGTATAAGAATCTGTGAATGTAGGATGAGGGAGGTGGCAGGGGTGGCAGTGTGGGGGTCTCCCCTCTGCCCCCTCTGCCAGCCCCACTGCAGTTTAATAATTACTGCTTCAGATTATATAGATGCCAACCAGAACTTGCTATGGTGACTTTCCCTGTGTTTCTATTTGTTTTCAGTTCTTTCATCTGAACTTAATACATGATCGCTTCTGATAGTTACAGTTGCTAAAAATGGAAGCAGAATTAATCTAACTGGCACTGAATCTTGAAATACATAATAGTTTTGAAAAGCTAACATGTTAGAACATCGCAGTGCCATTTACAAATGACTGAATCAATGCCAGTCCTTCCACTGTTTTTCTGAACAAACTGAGCAGCTTATATAAACAGTTAGTAATACTTCATATTACAGCCTTGAGTCCCCAATCTGTCTTCCTCTGATAGAAGGAGGTTTTGAGGTTGGTATAAATTTACAGAGTACAAATTTATGGATTGGCTAGTACCAGAGAACCAATAATTGGATATATTTTTAAGGTGAAATTGCTGGTACACTCTGCTAATTATGACTAGCTTCAATATTTCATTAACCTATTTCCGTATTTCATTTCCCTGCTGATCCGGTTTCAGATCTCTCTGTGTCTATTTGCTAGATTCTTACATATCTTTTTTCATTACTCCAGGTCCCTTAACCCCACTCCAGCCTATCCTGTTTGTTTCTTGACTACCGTGGCATGAACTAAAATACTTAATCTCTGTAAAATGGGAATGCTGTTAGCTCTTGCTTCATCGAGTTGTTGCCAGATGAAAGGTGATGCTGCATGTTAGATACTGTTAAAATTAAATCCAGAATAGGGGCTGGGCTTGAAAATTCCCTGAGTGGACAAGACCATTTAAGCCACATAAGTGAAACTTAATTTAGTTTATTCGACAAAACAAGCAGCACTTAACTTGGACCACTTCTTGCAAATGCTTCTGATAACCCAAAAAGAAACATAGGTCATCTTTCTAAAAATGCTAATTAGTCAATCCCTTGCCACCTGGAAACACCCATTTTAACAACCATCATGAAGGTTATTTGCTATTTCTGAAATGTTGACAGTACTTCACAGGACCCTATCCTGAAATGTCTGCGAACAATGCTTGCTCTTAGTAGTTTTATTGTCATAGTCATAGTCATTTCCGTGCGTCTCATACCTGGCCTTCGCAGTGGTCACCTTTGCATCAGTCCCCGCTGTGCCCTTGACAGAGTCTTGGCTGAGCACAGGTCTCACCCAGGCTCCTACCATAGCCCCACTGAGTTTCTACTCTGACTACCTCCTACAATTCCGCCTTGGACTTGACGGAGTTTTACTCAAAGTTCCACTGTTAATCTCATCTATTTGAGAGGGAAATGGTAGGCAATATCTAGATTTTACCTGTATGACTGGCAGGCAAACAATACAGATTTTGGATATTTAATGATTAACGGTCACCACTGACTGAAGTACTTCTCTCTGTTTTTGAGTTCATAACCTTGACAAGAAGGCATTTATCCAATCAAAAAATGTATTATGAAAGTCTTTTGGGGAATTTCCAGTCTCAAATATGAAGAATAAACTGCTTGTTAATTGAAATTTTGCTTATGAAAGGTTTAACAAGTCTAGGCCTAGGCTTTCCAATATGGCAGCTACAAATGTCTACTTAAATTTAAATTTAAAGCAATTAAAATTAAAGAAAAACAAAAATTAGTCTCTCAGTCCTACTATCCACTTTCAAATGTGAGATCACCACATGTATGTAGTAGCTACCATGTTAAACAGCACAGATAGGGAACGTTTCCATCATCACAGAAGTTCTGTTGGACACTGCTGGTCTAGAGAAAAGTAGCCAATATTCTATTCTATCTAAGGTAGAGACCTCAAAACTCACAGTGCAAAACAAACATTGGGCCAACTGTAGAAGAAACTGCTTAAAGGTGCCTGTGACCTAGCAGACAGAAGGAGAGAACAAGTATCTTTTTCTCTAAGTGTTTAGGTATGTATTTTCCAGGGGAAATCAATTCAGTTAGAACCATTAAAGAATTCTCTATCAGACTTATGCTTCTCAGTTATGAAGATTCACGCATATCTGTGTCGGCAAGTCTGTCCATGGCACATTGGAGACCTTGGAAAGCATCAGCTCTATCTAGAGACTTGTAGATGCTTGTTGGTATTTCATTGCTCCAAATAACAGCTAAATTGTCATCTGTAAGAAGAGGTCACAGCTTAATCCAACAAATTCATCCAACAAATGTACTCTATAAAAAGTACATTTTCTTAATTAAGAAAATAATACATGTTTATTGCACAAATTTCAAAAAAAACTTAGAACTATATGTGGTAGCAATGCTAGTAAGTATTATTAAGATGCTAATAAGTATTTTGTTCTTAAAATATTTTCCACCCCATATTCCAAGAGAGCAGTTAGAATTTTTGTTCTTCTGTACTTAGGGAAGATTTCTGTTACCAAGTTGAAAGTAAAAGTTGTTTGCAGATAACGTTCTTTTCTGGTTTTAGTTTTTGGAAGTCTGAGCTCCTGGGGCAAAAAGTTACTCTTGGGAAACAAGACAGATGTGTGTTTTTAGGAAGAAAGAAGTTTCTGCAATGGGCCAAAGGCTATGAAAGATAATAAAGGAATGCAAGATCTTGGGTTTGAAAGGGATTGGGACACATGACTCAATTTTTTTCAGTACTTTAAGAAAAAGTGGCTGATGGGGGGGGGGGGATATAAATGAGAATAACCCTGGTTTAAAATTATTCTGAAACCACAGAAAAAAATAGCACTCTCAGATTTCAAAAGACAATGGAGACTTATTCAATAAACATTTTACCAAAACCTGAGACCAAATGTTTTATGGCAAATCTTTTACTCCTACCTGTGTATACCAAACTTCACAGGGTATTTACACAGCTTGTAGTCGGGGACAGGTGATAATAATAATTAAGATAGAATTTCTTACCAGCTGGAAATGGAGTTTGGAATTAGAGTCCCTTTAATTAAACAATATGATGTTTCTTACATATATGCATTTGTGGAGTTAAATTATATACTCTCTATATATACAGAACAAAATCTAAATCTTAAGATCCATGAGTCTAGTTCTATTCTAAGACTAAAATATAAGAAAAGAATTGAAAATGATAGTTATATTGTAAAGATGAGTATAAACTGAAAAAATAAGTGCAGAGTTCCCTATAGTAATGAAGGCAAAAAATACATGACAGGGCTAATATGTTATTTTCCAAAGAATCTATGGTTTTTTATATACCCATTATTGCCCATTAGTAAATGAAAGCAAGTTTGGATTTCAAAGTGTGCTCTTCAGAACCCAGCTTACATTTCCACATTTTTATATGCACAGCAAGGAGCTACTTAAATAAAATTTTACTTAAACAGTTAAGTTCATTTTTGTGGAATTATGTGGATAATTTATAATTTTGTTCAGCTTAATGTATTTAGAGAAAAAAGCATATAATTCATGCTTTGTTCTTATTTCTTTTCTGGAAGAAATAATGATTTTAAATTTCTGGCAAACTCCCAATTCTTTCCATTGCTGTTCCAATTCAGGAAAAATTTAAAAATTCAATACTTGGTTCAGACATCATATGAAAAAAATACATCATGGGGTAAATATGTGTGTAGGTGTGTGAGGATGGTTCCGGCTGGGTACACAGAAGGGGCCTCTCCTGTCCATCTATCCAGTATTTTAAAGCCAAATGTCTATATGCTGACTCATTCCACAGTGATGGAAGAAAGTGAAACCTCTCCTCACTCTGCCCACATAAAAAATAAACAAATTTCCCTAGTCATTAGTAACCTGCAATTTAAAAATGTGTGCCCTGTACAGTAAGTTCACATTTTTAATACTCAAATACTTAATTTAAAAAAATCAAAACAGGACTCTGAACAAAATCAGACCTCCCTCTAGTGTTCAGAGTTGCTCTGCTCCACTATGAGAAAGAAAACAGAAACTGCTTAGAAATCGCCCCTTTACTCTGACAACTAGCCTCGCGTCCCTGTTTGGCCCTGAATGGCAACCGCGCAGGGGAGACCCTGGCAACTACTAACTGACTGGGAAACTCCCAGGCAGGCGCTCCTGTGACCTTGAGCCAGAGCACCAAAATGCCAGCCCTGGCTCTTGGAAACAACTGGCCTTCTCTTTGTGCATGTTGATGCAAATGGAAAAGGGCATGTTGGTTCCATTCCAAAGAGCAAGCATTAGTGCTCTGCATCTGGCAGGAATTACCTTCCTTCTGGAGACGTTGAGTTCCCTGGTAGCATATGTTATTCATCTAAATGCAGCTGATTTCACATGTTACAATTATATAATGAGCATATAAGCTTATAATGCCCCCATAGCTGCTGAGTTAGAGCAACGAAACCCCCATCCTCCCGTTGTCTCTTTCCTGCTTTGTCCTGAGCCCATTCTCAAAGTGGTGCCACCTTTTTTTTTTTTTTTTTAAGGAAACTCCAATTTAGACTTGTCTGCTCGTCAAAGCCACAGCGGTGTTGTGACTTGTCAGTGCACACTATGAGGGGAGACAAGGCAGAGAAATTAATGAAATTACCCACAAGGAAATCTATGCAGATGTATTCACCTTGAGCCAAATGCTGCTGCTGGGTTCCCTAGGAGATAAGTGTGAATTGCTTGAGGGGTGGGCAAAGTGGGAGCTTTCTGAAGGTAAAACGATGTTGATAGACTAGCCCCCTCAGGTTTTTGGCTATGATTTTTCTTGGTTCATTACACAGGGCATCCCTTTGATTTTTCTCCCACAGTTGTTCCTTTGTTTTCCTGCAAAGAGATGTTAATTTTCACATCTCTAGGTTCTTAACATCAGGGAGACATAATGGTCCTAGATACTGGCACTTCAGTGGGGTTAGCAGTGAACTTTCTTTCTGAACCATATGTTTTAAGAGTGGATATTTACATGTTGGTGGAGATGCGATGCTTGCTTTTTATCTAAAAGTATTTTTAAAAAGTCTTTAGTTGCAGGATTCTAAAATTTCTCCAGTGTACAAGAATATAGATTTGTGGTATTAATTATCTAGGAATAAAAATGCTGTAATGGACACTAGGCAGAAGAGCAAGTTTCTGTTCAGCTCAGAAAGCTGGACAAGAGAGGTTTTGAGAATATGTGTGGCGTCACAAAGAATCATCTTCAATAATTAAAACTTATAAATGATTTTATTTCCAGTGACCATAAATCTCTTCCCAGGAAAGTCAGCAGGATGATAGCAGGGATTAATATTCTTGGTGACCATATAAGTATTTCTAGGAGGTCTGGACTCTGCTCTGAGGAGTCCTGAGTAATCTGCCTTCCCAAACCTTTCCATGCCTGAGAGGTAGAATTCAGATTGGTGTGGTAAGTTTCTTCAAGTGAAGCCGGGTCATATTAATAAGTATCCTTTTGCTAAAGAAACATAAACTGAAGGATGAAGGGAACTGTTTAAGAAGAAAGAAGAAATTCTCATCACTTTGTTTTTCAGTGTAATCATACAGTAGTTGTGAGGATTAAATGAGATATAAAGCACTCGGCACAATGCCTGGCACATAACAGAGGTACAATAAATATTAGCTGGAATATTAGAATGTTCATACATATTCACATTCCCTTTTGCATTGCATCTTCTTAATTTGAAGGCAGTGTACAAAAAATAAGTGGGGGGGAATGTCAGCTTTATTTCTGATAAGCTAAAAGGTGTGTGTAGCTTTGTCCTGCAGACAAAAGGGTGGCTGGCATTATCCCCCGGCCTTCTACATGCGCACTGTGCAAACACATCAAGGAGAGTTTGTGTGTACAGGGCGGATCTCCTTACCAGGAATGCTGTCTCATGACGGCCTGGGGCAGAAAGGAAAAAATGAAGAAGAATGAATCCCCGCTGATTGCCACAGTTTAATGAAATTACTCAAAAACACGGCCTGATAAGTTTCACTCACCAATTTGCCGGAGTGTAACTCTAGTCAAAATTCCTCCACATAGAAATGCAAGACTAAGGGGCTGTGAGGTCCACTCGCCAACATTAACTGTTGTTGTTTATTATTATTATTATCACTACCACAATTTATGGTGGCCATTATTTGCTTGTTCAGCTAAAACATTAGATGTAAAGAAAATTAAAATACGTGAACTTAAAGAGTTCAAGGAGAATTTTCCTTGGGAGCAAGGAAGATCTAACACTCCTGTTGCATATATAATTTTATTATCATTTTTCGCACCATTTGCAAACAAACTCTTTTCCGCTTGCTGTCTTCTTAATTTGCTCTCCAGCTGCCTGCTGCCAAGATTCATGATCCAGTGGGGATGGGCCCCCATCGTTCTGAGTTCCCAGAGCAAAACAGTTAGAGGGAGCCTTGCTCGATACTGGGGAGACCTTAAAGCCGATGTGTAGAAAAATGGCCATGTGCTCTCCCTTCAGGGGTAAGAAATCCTTTGACACTCACCACCTTTTGTGTGCGGGTGTAAAAGCAGGGGAGAGGGGAGAGTTGTTGGTGAGGCTCGGAATAACCACACTGCTCTTTTCAGGTACTAACACGCAAGGGGAGTTGGTGTCTAATGAAACTCGAGAGTAGGCACTTAACCAGTGTACTGAGAGTAATTCGGATTAAATGAGGAAAGGAAACGTGGAGCAGAGGACATTCCAAGAAACAAAGAGAACCATAGCAAGGAGGCAGTGAACTGACTCCGGGGTGAGGGGTAGGAGGGATGTAATAGGACAGGGAATACAAATGGGTAGAGCCCTAAAAATAGAATGTGGGGCCCAGCCTGCGTGGCTCAGCGGTTGAGCATCGACCTGGGATCCAGGCGATCGGGGTTCAATTCCCAGTCAGGGCACATGCCCGGGTTGCGGGCTTGGTCCCCAATCTGGGGCGTGCAGGAGGCAGCCGGTCAATGACTCTCTCATCATTGACGTTTCTCTCTCTCTCCCTCTCCCTTCCTCTCTCTGAAATCAATAAGGACATATTTTAAAAATAATAATAAAATAAAATAAAAGTGGAAGGTGAATATGTTTAAAGTGTGATTAAGGGAAACAAGAGTAATTTGACCTGACATTTATTTATTTATTTGTTTATTTATTTATGATTGTGGTAAAATGCACATGACATAAAATTTACCATTTTACAGTATACAGTTCAGTGGCCTTTAGTACATTTACAATATTGTATAATCATCGCAACTATCTAGCTCTGAAACAGTTTCACCACCCTAGAAGAAAGCTCCAGAGCCATTAAGCGGTCACTCTCCATTCCCTCCTCCATCGAGCCCCTGACAGCCACAAATCTTTTCTCTTTCTCTATGAATTTGCCTGTTCTGAGTATTTCATATAGTTGGCTGTTATGAATTGAATTGGTTCCCCCCCAAAAAAGAAAGAATTGAAGTCTTAACTCCCAGTATCTCAGAATGTGAACTTCTTTGGAAACAGGGCTCTTGCAGATGTAATTAAGGTGAGGTCATAGTGGAGCAGAGTGGGCTTTGACCCACTGTGAGTGTGCTTATCAGAAGGGAAGGGACACAGATCTGCAGCAGAGAATGTCCTATGATACCACTGAGGCAGAGATTGAAGCGCTGCAGCTGCAACCAAAAAAACCCCAAAAACCAAAACAAGAGAAAACACAGAATTGCAAGCAAATCACCAGAAGCTGGGGAGATGCGGGAAGGAGTCTCCCCTCCGGATTCCAGAGGCAGCCTGGGGGTGTCCACAGTCCGATTGCTGGACTTCACAGCTGTGGACCAATGCATTTCTGTTCTTTTAAGCCACTCACTTTGTGGTACTTTGTTAAGGCTGCCCTAGGAAACCCATCAATGTGACCATACAATATATGGCCCTTCGTGTCTGGCTTTGTTGGCTTAGTGTAATGTTTTCAAGCTTCATCCGTGGTACTGAGTGGATTCACATTTCTTTCTTTTATGTGGCTCCTTACTATTCTGTTGTATGGAAAGACCACCTTTTGTTTATCCATTCACCAGTTTATTAACAAACCTGACTTTTTAAACGTATTCTTTAAATTGCAAATACGTAATAACTTTAATATAATCATAGACCTAATGAGGTTTACAAGTCTGAGATTTAAAAATCAGCGCACATAAAACTAAAAAAGCCTAGCTCCACTAACTAGAATTGATTTAAGACATTTCATCATTTTAATACTCTGTAATAATTTATTATCACTATGGAAAAAATACATGCCATGCTCGCAGAATTGTTTTTAAATGAGTCATCGTCATAGTTCTTCAGTCTGGTGCTCCTTAAACACAGACCCATTCTACACGTCTGAGCTAGCACGCTCCCAGTAGGTCACTCTCTGTGACACAAGCGCCGCCTTAGCACACGTCGCAGGGTGTTAGACTTGCTCATTTAGTCCTGTCTGTCAGCAACAACAAAAGGTTTAGGCTGTACTGAAGAATAAAGAGGTTTTATTGGGTCCTGGGAGGGACTGCAACCTGGGCCACAGATTGAGGTAGCGACCTACATTGTGCTCTGAGGAGAACAGAGCAAGGCAGGGTTTACGAAGAGCAAAACCCTCAGAGCTATTCTCACTCCAGGCCTCTGCCTAGACGAAGGGTGGTGGGTAGGTGAGTTGGCGCTGGCATTGGTTACGCCCATTATGTAAATGAAGGGTGCTGGATGTCGGAGCGAGTTGGCTCCTTTTTTTTTTTTTTTTAAATATATCTTTATTGATTTCAGACAGACAGGGAGAGGGAGAGAGAGAAATAGAAACATCAGTGATAAGAGTCATTGATCAACTGCACCCCCGACTGGGGATCAAGCCTGCAACCCGGGCATGTGCCCTGACCGGGAATCGAACCCAGATCTCCTGGATCCCAGGCCGATGCTCAACCACTGAGCCACGCCGGCCGGGCAAATTGGTTCCTTTCAAGGTGAAGAATGCAGATGGTCCGGTCTCTATGCTGAGGAGGAAATAAAGTCCTTATAGGGTCTATGTAGCAATCAGGGGCCCAGGATGTTTGTTGTTCAGACTTGAGCTGAGGTTAGCAACAGGTCAGCGACTTAACAATAGTTCTAAGAACTGAGACATGAGATAGGCCCCTTTCCTCAACGGCTCCCAACTCCATTTTAAGTGACCCTCTTAGCAATGCTATTTCATTTTATCTTCTCCAGTATCATGCCTCTTCTCTTTAGACTTTGAGGGTAAGTTCTGTGTCTCATTCATTTTTTTATCCATCTGTATTCTTGACATAGAGTGAGTGCTCAGTACTTATTTCTGTTCGAGTGAGTAAGTAAATGAATTAGCCTTGTCTGCTTCCCCCATTGGGGAAAGAATATCATTCCACCATTTTCCTGAGCATAGCATCACTTGGCAGCAGTAACAAACCTTAGAGCCACATTAGCTAATGAAGGATTAATGGTAAACCTCAAGATTTAAGAGGCTGGGCCATGCTCACTTATTAATATTTATGGCTACAAGAGAGAATGTTTAATTAGCTTCAACTCCGAGTTTTCCCTTTGCACATTTGCATCTCTGCTTCAGTTAACTTTTATATTAAGGTCAAATATATTTAGCTGCAAATACACATTCATATGGGAAATTCTGTTTTTCCCCAAATCACATTTTTTAAAAAACAGTGAATTAATCATCAGCTTCTTTTGGAAAGCCTATGATTGCCTGGAAATTTAATATCAAATTTGAAAAAAAAACAAAAAACAACCACCAAAACGTCATATAAGCTGTTAAATCCATTGGGTTATGATGAGTTCAGTGTAATGCACTCAACATTCATTGAATACCTGCTCTGTGCAAGGCACAGGGGTAGAACCTGAGTGAGGTAAAAGGACAGATATGACATGGCCATAGTGCTCAGAATTCTAGACAAAAGAGACATCTGCAGAGTCAACCACAAGCCATGACAGAATAGGCAGAATACAAGGCAGGTTTAGCCAGCGCAGAGGCATAAACAATGTATTCTGAAGGCCGAGAGAAAAGACGTTTTAATCCTTAGTAAAGGAAACCGTCATAACAAAAAGCTTCAAGGAATAATAGTTGAGCTGACCTGCTTTGAAACATAAATGACAAAAAGTAGCATATTAAATGCTTGTCATGTTACTAGTTCTCACCTAAGAATTTTAAGTACTTTTAACTGGGTTGTTTAATCTTCATAGTCAGGCTTGGAGATAAGACCATCATCATTTTACAAATCAAAAAGCACAGGGTCAGATACAGTAAGTAAATTTATCTAAAGTCATATAGTTTTATGAGGCAGAACCAGAATTTAAACATGAGTAAAATTTATCGTAAACATCAAAATCTAGATTTGTTTCTGTGTGACCTCATAGTTCCTTGGGTTGGCCCAATAATAGAGTTACTGCACCTCCCATTTTTCTAGAATGCTTAGTTTAACAACAGTCTCCTTGAGAGAAAGTATATGATCACTGTGCTTAATAAATCCCAAGGGAGTGAGAATGAAACCTCTGGAATCTCCCAGACAAGTGGCGTATTGGCCTTAGCATATGCTCTGCTTACACACCAGACTTCCTTCCTCGAGATTTAATTGGGACAAAAATCAAACAATAAACTACATTGTGTGTGTGTGTGTGTGTGTGTGTGTGTGTGGACTGTCTGTGTATTCCTTTCTTGAAATAATTTAGTATTAACTCTTGTTTTTGAACAGCTATGATCTTAACTGAGGTTCCAGGGCTAATATTGAATTCAGAATCTGACCTGGCGTCAGAAGAGGAAAATGTAGCTTTCAAGTCTTGTTTTAATCCAGCCAGGACTCTGTGGGAGGCATTTATCTGAGGAAAGGAAGAAATAACTTAGAATACATTTTGGAAATACCGACTTCCAAACTGAGGGTGCTTCACCGCTTTTTTCCAGCTGCTCTGAAAGGGATGGCAGGATAAAATCCTTTCTCGCTTGATAAACTTTCCAAAATACTGAAATATCTGTTTAAGTAGAAGAAAACTGAAATCACAATAAATCTATAGGAACTGCAACAGTTTTTGGTAGCATACAGTTCAACATCATGAACTGCTGAAGCCTCTTCTCTGTCTCCTTTAATGAAGTTTTTAACGCTCATCAATAACTACAGTATAATTTCTCTCTAAATGATGTAGTCTGTAGACGTATTGCCAAGTCTCTCTTCTGTGAGCAACACAGACACTACTAATCAGCCCTGGCACACTTTCTGGGGATGCCCATCCCCAAGAATCATCTTCATTAAACCAGGTGTGTGTGTGTGCGTGTGCACACACACACACACACACGCGTGCAATACTGAAGCATTTTATCTTGCTCTTACGCATGCCCCTCTCCTAGAGGCCAGGGACATTGAACTTCACTACTTTTAATGTAGGCTTTTCCTTCAGGATGCTGTGCTTTCCAAAGCAGTTTACCAAGATATCTTTACCTGATGAATTCTACTGCATTCAACATATATTGTGCTCATACCTAATATTTAAGGACCTTATGATATCTAACAAGAAAGGTTATATTATGTGTGTCAGAGCAACTAAAAAAACAAAAGGAATTCAGGAAAACTGTTACTGGTGAATTCATCTTTCAACAATAATAAAGCATATATTCAATGGGACAAGATCTGCCCTGTTATAAATTCGGAAAGCACACATTAGGCCTATTATATATTTAATACTCTTGAGGACACTTTAAAAACTTTAAGAGAAGCTTCACTAGTCAGCTAAGGTTCCAAAGTTTTCCCGTTTCAGAAGCAATACAACATAGAATAGAATGGGGGTCTGTGTTTTCTCACATGCCTCTTTCTATTGCTGGACTTGACTTCAGTTACATATTTTTAGAGCACAAATTTTGGGTTATAGTGCAGTTTCTTTGTTATTGTGATCATTGTGCATTATAGTGGTAGGAAAAAATAGAGGAAGGAGATTTTTCCTAAATTAATGACAGACACCAAAACAAGATCTAGAATGTGCAGAGAACCCCAAGCAGGATAAATACTAAAAAATTATACCCGGGTATATCATTTTCAAACTATTGAAAACAAAACAAAACCAAAAAAAAGAGGATCAGAAAGAAGCTAAATTAAAAATATACCTTACTATGGAAGATTAAGGATAACAATTTCCGCATTTATCTTCAGACCGTGCAAGGAAGAAGAAAGTAGGAAATGTATTTTAAATGTTGGAATTAAAAAATCTGGACTTCTATATTTAGTTAAATTATCCGTCAAAAGTGTGAGAAGATGAAAATTGTCGCCCACAATCCTGCTTTACAAAATGTTAAAAGAAATTCTTTAGAGGCAAGAAAAATGACATCCATTTATTGGTCAATTTTCCAAGAAAAAAAAATTCTAAGTATGCATGCACCTAACAAGAGAGAATGGAAATATTTTAAGAGCTGATAAAACTACAAAGAGAAATAGACAAATCAACGATTAAAGTTGAAAAATTTAACACCCTTCTTTCAGTAATTGATAGATTAAAAAGGCTAGAAATAGGAAGGTATTGTTGACCTGACCAGCACAGTTAATCAACTTTTCAACAATTATGGGATCTAATTGACATTTATGGAATAGTCCATCTCACAACAGTAACATACACATTCTTTTTAAACACATGGAATATTCACCAAGATAAACCACATTCTGGGTCATAAGACATCCTTTAACAAATTTTTAAAAAATCAAAGTCCTACAAAGTATGTCCTCAGAGCACAACAGAATTAAAATAGAAACCAGTAATAGAAAGATATTGGGGAAAATCCAAATATTAGGAAATTAAGCACTATACTTCTAAATAGCACAGAGTCAAATAAGGCTCAAGAGAAATTTTAAGCAAATAAAAATGAAAATAGAATTTATCAAATGGCTGTGATATGGCCAAAGTGCTAATTACAGGAAAATAAACAGTGTGAACGTGCATATTAGAAGAGAAGAACATTTTAAAATCATTAAGCTACCACCTAAGGACTCTAGAAAAAAGGAGAACATTTAAACGGAAGCAAGCAGAAGATCACACAAATAATAAAAATTAGAGTCTAAATCAATGATATTGAAAACAGCAAAATAATTTTTAAAAAGCAATGAAACCCAAAGCTGGTTCTTTAAAAGGATCAGTAAAATTCATAAATGTCTAGCTAGGGAAACCAAGATAAACCAGCAGAAAAAAAAAATTACCAATATCTGAAATAAAAGAGGATTATCATTACTGATCCCACAGATGTTAAAATGATAATAAAGGATTACTATGAAACCCTATGAATCAAAATTTGAAGACTGATGAAATTGACCAGTTACTTGAAAGACTGAAATTACCAACTAAGCAGCTTCAGACTCCAGTCTCTGTCCCCTCTACCCTTCAGGAATATTGTGCTTTGTTTAGGCACAACTTTCTTGTGCCGATGATAAGAAATTGCTTCAAGGCAGTAAGTCAGCTAGGTCGATGGTGTGACATATGTCATTTTCTTTCCTTCTTTAAGGAATTTGCAGATTTATGTGTCTTGTCCAATTTATGAAACAATCTGTTTTCAAAATTATGTCTATTTTTATAGTTGTTTATGACAGAAAGCTATTCCTATCTCTGTTACCATCATGGATAGCTTTGGTAGACTTTTATCTCTAACACAATCCTGAATTTATATAACTTATTTACCAAACTCAAGGTTTGTTTGTTCATCTAAACATGAATCAATCTCCTAGTGAAACTTCAGAACATAAATATGTTTTCTTTTTTTGTTTTCAATTATATAATATTCTTAATACTATATGATACCTTATTACCCAAAGTTCCAGTCTTTCTTTCTCTTAATGGAAAATGTATTCAGAGAAATAAATTGAGTGTTTCACATTCATGTAAACAGCTAGAACAGAAGAGAGTTGGGATGTAAATCAAAGTCTCTCGTCTTCTGTTTCTCTCCCTATAGCACGACCTATTCAAAAAATAAGAGGGATAAGATGTAGAAATAAAGAAAAACAGCATTCCTTTGTAAAGGAACATAAATATTCTTGTAAATCACAAGAGAGAATCTTAGTTAAAAAGCATTATTGTGATGGTCTGTTCCTCTACCATCTTATGGATCAT
Source organism: Miniopterus natalensis (assembly GCF_054644295.1). NCBI lineage: Eukaryota > Metazoa > Chordata > Mammalia > Chiroptera > Miniopteridae > Miniopterus > Miniopterus natalensis. The sequence goes on from NC_142091.1 coordinate 27,465,752, forward strand.
TTATTTCTGAATGCCTACCATTTATGAGATATCTCATATAAATTAGAATAGTTTTTCAGTTGGAGTGACAAGTTTTCATGTCAAGGTTAACAGAGAAAAGGGGAAGAAATGTTGAACATGGGAAGGTGAGGAGAGAGATTTTGTAATTTCTCAAGTCAGGAGATCCAACACCCAGTTTTACAGAAATGTAGTAGCTAAATTATAATCTTCTATTATTTAGTGTTTTTCTTTAATCAGCATCTGAAAAAGCATGAATTACAAAGACCAGCGGCTGCTTCCTCTGAATGGCCTCCAGTTCCTGGCTGCTGGCCTGTCTGCCAGCCTTCGTATCCTCCAATACCCCATCCTATCTTTCTTTTCTATTGTTGTTGTATCTATTACTATTTTTTTCATTGATCTTTGCTGTTGAAAGTACTACAGATGTCCCCTTCCCCCCCCATTGATCTGTCCCCTCCACCCCTTATCCGCCACCCCCCCCAGGCCTTCCCCCGTGTCCCTGGGTTATGCATTTACACATAGAAGTTCTTTCATTAGTCTCTCCCCACCATCCTATCTTTCCCAGTACAACCATTTAATGCTGTTTTCAAGATGTTTACAGTTTAGTAAGTGAAGCAACAATATGCCTAAGTAGAAAATGCCTGTTTCCATTTTACCCAACCACCTGACATTTCTCTGAAGAATAGTCTTTTCCTTTGAAAAGCATCCTTAAGCTTTTAAGAATGTCAGAAATACAACTCAATCTCGTGTTCAATAGTAGCCTGCTTTTGAGTTTGCCTGTTTTCGAAGAACAGGAGGCTTTGGCAGCTGCCCGGCGCCCTGTGGCCGGGATGAGGCGCCCGTCACACTGCATGAGGCTGTCCGAAGTGCTCTCCCTTAATTACGAGTATTGATTATACTCACCCAGCTCCACGGAGAATTTCATTTCCATATATAGTGCAAACCAGCATTCTTTGTCTGCTGATTTAAACAGCAGACCAAGGTCTGCTCCTGGGCTTGGTACAACTGCTCAGTGACCATTTCCCAAGGTTTTTGCCTGTGCCCTCCAAATATTTATAGCATTTCACTGGGTTTGCTCACAGGCAACAGCACATTCACACAGCGTTTGCTCACCAGTTGTTTTTTCTCCCATTCACACATTCAAGTATAAATCTGAGATTAATTCAGGAGTTGTTTTTAGAAGTTTGTTTTCCTCTTAACTTCTTTCATTTCACTAATATCACAGGACCTAGCAATGAAAATGAATAATGAATGCTTTCAGAATTTTAATTCTCAAAAATTATATTTTAGAAAACAAATAGCATTTAATAAAATGTGCAATTTGCTATTTATTTTTTTTTGAATGATTAGTTCCATCAATACATGTTTATAGAATGTTGTATATGTGTCAGGACATATTAGACACTGAATTTCCATGTTTAGAAACTATTCCAAGGCCTCAGAAAGACAATTGTGAAAGTAGACACTACTCCTTATACAGTTGTGATTTAAGAAACTGAGAATAGTGCTCCTTCAAATAATCTAATATTCCCATAGCCATATAGAAATACAGCTTGTTAAAGTGAAATTCTGTAAAGAGGTTGCTTACCTGGTTTTCCCCATTCTGGGCAATGGAATCTTAACTTTTATTGTCAAGGAGTGTGCACCAACGACATAAATATGGTTGAAACAATCCCTTGAAGAATTTTTTTAATGTCAAGGAAAATAAAATATTAGTCAAGATGTACTAAAGCTTCACTGTGAAATGAGATATATATTCAGTTTAATATAATATTAGTATAAAAGTGTGCGTTAATGTATATCAGATATTGGTCTTCATCTGTAGGAGGCTGACCCTTGACTCCCTCAGTATACATGCTCAAGGTGGGCATTTTCCACTCACTCTTTAACATGGGCCCAAACTCTGATCTTTTTACCTCCTAACATTTTCTTTCTTACAGTCAATTCCTAGACATTGAGTTATTTGAGGGAAAACAACCCACTTTTGCTGTTTTGTATCCTTTAATCCTCAGCACCTAGCTCACTGCAATACATCTATGAAGTGCTTAAGTATTATTTTTTTATTTTCTGTGTTCATCATTAAATACATCAGTAATTGGACATATCTTAACAAGATTAAATTTTGAAAGAGTTACTCAACCTGAAAAATAATTAGTTACAATCATTCAAACTCGGTGTGATGCTCACCGGGAAGATGTTTGGAGGTATGGGACCAGTCTTATAAGGTTTCTTGAGAAGATTATAAAGTTTAAAATCAAGCAAATTGGCACTCGCTAGCCAGGCCCACTGGAATAAGCTTAATTTCCCTGGGCCACAATTTTTCTTTTCTTTTCTTTTTTTAAGCATAAGAGATAAACACTTCACTTAATTGACTGTAATTAGAACATTGTTTCCTGATGCCACCCAGGTATTTTTTAAATTTATCTTTATTGTTGAAAGTATTACAAATGTCTCCTTTTCCCCCAGTGACCCCCCACCCCCCTCCATCCCTCAGTCCCCCTACCATGTCCCTCTGATGAGAATCCTCAGTCTGTTCCATGATTCTATGTCTCTGAATCTATTTTGTTCATCAGTTTATTTCTGCAGAATTTTAGTACTTAGTTTTTGTGTGCCATGAGATAAAAAGGTTGAAGATTGATGCTTTAGTTAGTAGATTCTATTATTATCTACATTTTACAGATAAAGGAAATGAGTTCAGAGAACTCACTGCTCTCGAATGTGAATATGATGTGATGCTTATGTTGATTTTGTAGAAAGTCATAGCAGTTGTCTTCCTTGTCAGTTGTAGACCTTTTAAGTTCCTTAGTAAATACTTTCTTTAGGCCTGATACTGCTGATGCTTTTGAAAAATTGTAAGTTGCCTAACTGATTTGTAAATTAAATTTCCCCTCTTTTTTAATGTTTCACATTTAGCAATATTCCTAGCATAATCTGTCTCCCCCAGGCCTGGAAATTTCATCTGCTTTACTTGGTTTGCATTTTTAAAACAATGCATGCGTTTGCAATATACCGAGACTTCTGGCTCAGATAACAAGACTTTTTCCTTATGCATGTGGAAACAGTTAAATAAAAAACACATCAAAGGACTCTCTTTACGTGAGAAACCTGAGATTCACACATTTTCATAAATTCTAAGCCATGCTTTTGGTCATTTGTTTTTCACTATTTCTCCATAAGCCATTTCATCTAGTCCATTAATCATGATTTTAAAATATCTTCTCTGAATTTCCAATGAGTTTGACTTTATCTATTGATAATGAGGTGTCCAGAACCCAACTTATGTTCCAAGAGTGTCAGTTATCCAATAAAAATAAAATACTTATCACTTAACCCATTGCTGTAATCCATGCCTTGATATAAACATAAAATAATTTTAACAACATACTTTAAAAGAGTATTTTCTTATTTTACTTCTGGAAAAACTGAATCAGAGAAGTTAGCCATATGGTCTATGGTAGAGGTTTTGAGAGCTTCTTATATTCTAAAACAAAACTTGAAAAATATTTGGGTTTACCTTATGGGCATAACCTTACCATTCTTGATAATGAGTTTCCTTTTGTATTAACAGATCCAAATTTGTTCTCAACCAACATTTTATCCCTGAAATATCTAAGGTTTCTTCTCTTGTTGATCCGTTTATCATCTTTAAAGTTCCAAGAAACTCAAAGGCTTCCAGGATCATTAAATCTTTCAACTTCTAAGGCCACCATTCTTCACTTTTAAACTCTATTTTCAACCTAATGTTCTCACTGCTGTACCTTCAGAGATTCAACCCATTTCTCCTCCTTCAACATTTTTTTGAACAGTGACATTTACTGAAATTCACTGAATGCTTCATGTGTGCCAGAAATTTTGTTAAATTCTTTGCTTACATCATCTTTTTTTCCTAATTTAACAGTAATTCTATGAGTTGGGTGGTATTCTCCCCTTATAGGCTGAGGCAACTGAGATTCAGAAAGACTGAGTTGTAACAGGCTGCATATAAGTGAAATTGTATGGCATTTGGCTTTCTCCATCTGACTTATTTCACTCAGCACAATACCCTCTAGGTCCATCCATGTTGGGGATGGCAAGATTTCATTTATTTCTGTGGCCGAGTCATATTCCATTGTATATATGCATCCCTTGTCCTTTATCTGTTCATCTATTGATGGGCATTTAGGTTGCTTCCATATCTTGGCTAAAAACAATACCCTTATATATGCTGTCTATAAGAGACTTGCATTAGATTGAAAGAAACCCAGACTGAAAGTAAAGGAATGGAAAAAGATATTTCATGAAAATAGAAACAAGCAAGCAAACAAACAAACAAACATATCTGAGGTAGCATTATTTATACCAGACAAAAAGTCTTTAAAACAAAAGCTATAACAAAAGACAAAGAAGGACCCAGCAATTCCACTTCTGGGTATTTATTCAAAGAAACCCAAATACTAATTCAAAAAGGCATTTACAACCATATGTTCATTGAAATTTATTTTTCTGTAAGTGACTGCTGCTTGGCAAGTGCTCCTGTCTGAGCTTAAAAAAAAAAAAAGCAAAAGGGAGGGGGTGGTCTTTGGAGTAGGGACTCTAGCCTCTGAGGAGAGATTCCAGCTAGCTGGTGCTGATGGCTCTGATGATGTGTTGGAATAACTTCAAAACAGATTTAACTGCTTCTAACAAACTTCTGCTGCCACATTGAAGAAGCTTTGCTGGTGAGGAAACCCCACTACAAGTAAACAGGAAACAAACCGAATGGGGAATATCCCTGATAACTTCTCTAGACTTCCATTCTCCAACCAGAATTCCATTTGTAGAGGCTTCTAGAAAGCCGGATAACAAAGATAAGTATGGTTTGCAGAATCCCAGCCTCAGCATTACAAAGCAGAACATAGAAGGGTGGGTTTGAAGATAAGAAACAATGGCTTGCCTGGCTGGGCGTGGCTCAGCGGTTGAGCATCGACCTAGGATCCAGGCGATCAGGGTTCGATTCCTAGTCAGGGCACATGCCCGGGTTGCGGACTCGATCAATGACTCTCCCATCATTGATGTTTCTATCTCTCTCTCTCTTTCCTTTCCTTTCTCTGAAATCAGTAACGATATATTTAAAAAAAAAAAAAGAAAAAGAAAAAGAAAAGAAAAGAAACAATAGCTTAATGACTAGAGTAGCTCAACTGTTTGCCTCTTCATAGACAAAAACACCCTTCAACATATATTTAAATTTCTATAAATCGACAAAAGTAGCTCTAGATTCCAAACAAGGTGGAACAATCTTTTTTAAAAAAAATTTACTTTTATTGATTTCAGAGAGAGGAAGGGAGAGGGAGAAAGAGACAGGAACATCGATGCGAGAGAAACATTGATCAGCTGCCTCCTGCATGCCACCTCTGGTGATGGAGCCCACAACTGGGGCTTGAACCCTGACTGGGAATTGAACCTGTGACCTCTTGGTACATAGGTCAATGCTCAATGACTGAGCCACACTGGCCAGGCAGGATGGACCAATCCTTTGTGTACAGACTCTTCTAAGTGAGAAGACACAAAGTCCAAACAGTCATTGTGTTGATCTCTGCAAGACAGTCCTACTATCAGTCTTAGGGCTCTGTTATTTTACTAAATTCAGCCATAGTTTCAGTGCTACATTTCTTCAGCTATGAAATTAGTTCCTTGATCAGAAACAATTTTATAAAGATTATCTTGACAGCGAATATGGCATTCCATCAATACATGGATGACAGTCCTGGCAGAAGCTTCATGGGCAAGTCCATATCTAAAATGCATGCCTACTCCATGGAGAAGATTAGGAAACAAGTGCCATACATCCCAGTCTTTGCAGTTATCATAACAACTTCCCCTTCATTGTCTTTTCCCTTCCCTGACACCTTTCCCACAACCAAGTTTTTGTTTGATCCTCAGAACCAACCTCAAGGCAATATGCCCTGTTCACCCCTCACCCATATTGGAAGTTATTATAAATTTTTAAGTTATTTTATTCTTACATTATATTTTCAAATTTTAATAATGAAAATATCCAATCTCCATAATATTAAAAATGTAAATTTTATTTTTATAATATAAGTGAACGTGACAACCCCTAATATTGTGAACTACATGAAATGGCTTACATCACCAAGAACAGCAATACTTTGGTTATATGTTGAATGGAAAATAGCCCCCAAAGTGCCAAAGTATAGACCAAATTCATTATTTTGTACTATGTAATCATCAACTGAAAACCAAATTTATTAGTCGTCTATTGTATGCCATCCATGCTGTAAGTACTTTAGGGTTCAAAGATATTCATATTTTCTAGGGGCTCAGCCTCTGCTGGAAGTCAGGCAAAGGGATTAAAATACATTGAGATTATTATGAGTACATTATGAGTATTCTTAGAGACATTAACAAAGAGTTTGTAAGCCACAGCATGAATCCTGACCTTCATCCACGGATGTAAAACAATTTCTCAACTACATTACGAAACAAGTTGAACAGTGTTTGCAAAGCCAGTATAACATTATTCAGTGGATTTACTGAAAATTCATCCTTACCTCTCTCATGTAATATTTTTATTCCTTCCTTATACTACCAAGTGTCCACCAAAACCAGTTTATTTCATAATGTTGTATCTGGGATATATCTTAGTGAACCTCTATTTTAAGTCTAAGACCCTGTCATTGACTGTGAAGAATGCATGTATAAGAAGAAAATTACAGTCTCAGAATTTGCAGCTGAGGATCAAAAGAAAATATATCTGCCTGGCTTGGAAAAAAGAAAAAGAAAAACAAACTAGAGAATCTAAGCTAATGTAAATATTATGGGAGCAAACTGTGGTTTTGCCACAACATTATAAAATTTGATTTAATCCTGTTCTGCTGAACTGAAATTCATGTTTTCCTGTCCCTATGGAAATACAGTAATTGAAATTTCTGATGTTAATTTTGGGTCCTTAGTGGAAAATATGCGTGTGATGTCAGTCTTCAAAAACAATTTGATCAGTGCTTCGATTGCTGGGTATTTTCTCATATTTATAGAGCTTTTAAGAGGGTTTCTTTCACATTTAAGACCTTCCAAATTATTTGATGGTTTACTAGTGAGTATTATTTTTGTTCTGGCCTCTATAACATTCTAAAGCATTGATACCAATTCCTTAATATTTTAAGATGCTATTTCCTGGCTTAAAAGAAACTCAACATAGAGCCCTGGCTGGGTGACTCAGTTGGTTGGAGTGTCATCCTGTCCACCAAAAGGTTATGGGTTCAACTCCAGGTCAGGGCACATACCTAGGTTGAGGGTTCAATCTCCAGTCAGGTGCATATGGGAGGCAACTGCTCGATGTTTCTCTCCCACATTGATGTTTCTCTCTCTCTCAAAATCAATAAAAACATATCCTCAAAAAAAAAAAAAAAAAAAAACCTCTCAACATAAAGTCTTTATCAGGGATTTATCACATTTAAAAAAAAATCATTTGTGTCATGATTTTCATTATCGAGATTCAAATGCTTGAGTAAATAGATAAATATATTCTGCTTTTTAAAATTCTCCCCATCAGTCTTAATTCTTTTAGAGAAGAAAAGTAAACTGAAACACCCTTTATTTCCTAACACAGTGATATAAAGCCAATATGTAACCTACAGTATACTAGTATGCAGTTTGGAGCAGTGCAGTTAATTTACCTAACCCTCAGCTTCTTCGTCCATAAAATGGTAGGAGTAATGCATGTTTTATCCCTTACTGTCTTACATGAGTAGTACATACAAAGTGCTTTGCATATTACCTGGCAAATAGTAATAACTACCCAGTAAATGTCGGCTTTTTAATTCATTACAATTATTATTATGATTATTATTTTTGGTTGATTTCTCTATTATGTGTACTTTGTTGGTAGTTTAGAGTAAAACACGTCTTGCCATGCTCAACTACCTAGAGTTTAAAATAAAGCAGAAAGAATAAATGATTTGTAAAGTATAGTAATGACGGAGTAGCACGAGCATGGAATTACACTCGCATCGCCTTTGTTTCTGCCGGGTAAGTAGCAATCATGTGCCCTCTGATAGGATAGAATTACTGCCAACTAAATTATAGTTGGCAGAGAGCTGCAGCTGCATTCATTCACATCTCAGGGAAGATGCCAAGTGTCAATGAAAGAAATATTCCTACAGTGCTTTACAATCCCAAGACTTTAAAAAAAATTTCTTTAAATCCCATTCCTGTCGATCTTTCTCTTCTTTTAACTTGCCAATTTATTTTATATCTACATGTGTATATAAAAATTTATATATAATATTTCCACATTAAAGTTTTTCTATTTTAGAAATGGTGCCACAGTGAGGAGAGAAAAGTATTTTAACTATTACTGAAATAGGATGGTAATTGGTTAATGCAGCAGCCTCCCCAAGTAATTTGAACTCTTAGTCACTGCCACAAGCATTCATTTTTATAGATCTGCTTTAAGGGAGACGTCACCAAGAGCACTAGAAAAAAATATGCATTGCATTATCTTAAACTGATTATCTTAAAATGATCATTTATCTGGAAGAGTCTTTAAGGGTTCTTAAATGGTGGGAAAGCTTTTTTTCTTAAATGTGTCTCCTAAGGGCACCTTGCATAATGCCTCGAACATAGGACGGGCCTCAATAAAACTGTTAAGTGACTGCACTGATTTCTAAGTAGGAGGTTTCTTCCATTTGATTATGAAATTTATTCTAAAAATATATTTTACCTTTTATAGATTTTAGGGTAATCAATGTAAGAAAAAGGTGTGTTTCTTAATAAAAGTAAAATATAGAATATCTAAAGTAGTACTGGAGAGCAGGTGAGCAAATAGCTTAAACTCTGCCTCCCAATTTCTTCTCTCTTTGGGGTTTTCTTGACTTTAGTATCATTATCATCAACAATCTGACTTCAGAGACATTACTGCTCCTCCTTTTCTACTCTGAACTTGGAGTCTGAAAAAATACACGCCTTTCAGTTTATCTCATTTAGCACAATTGAGAGTGGTTGGGATTTTTTTTTTAATTCAGTGTAATACTAAGGAATAAAGAAAGAAAATAAATCTAAAACATTGTTAGTAATGGACACAATTGTGCTTTAAACTGTGAAATTTGCTTACAATTTAAAATTCTTTCTTAGATTTGAAATACTGTCCCATGTTCCAGAATATTTCTCTCATGAACAGAGAATCTTAGCACTCTATTCCTACAGCACCTGTCTAGAAACCATGTCTTTTTATAATACAGGCCAAGAAATTCAGATACTCTTATCTAATTAAGAACCACCCAACCAGTTCAAGAATCCAATCCTAGAAGCACTCTTTTCCCCGTGGGATTGTCTCCTGCAATGGCATTTGCTTTAGGTATTTCTATGTGCCTTTACTATAAGTTTATGGCTGTACCTTTAGAAAACAAACACATATTCATAAGTATAGTGTTTAAATAAAGACTCATTTTCTCTCCAGTAATCTGATAAAATACCATTTTGAAATGAGTGACAGCCCCTTTGTGATGCGCTTTCCCTCCGTGTTTCAGTTGTCTTCCAGGGCCCTGACATTCATTCTTTGAAGATTCTACTACCAGTCTCTCTTCCCTCACTACAAATCCTGCCATTGTTCTTTGCAAAATTTATGTTTCTTCTACTTTATATACATGTTATCTTGGTTGCCATCCTCCATGGTCACATTCTAGACTACTGTTTTTAAACTGCATGTTGTAACCTTTGGTGAGTCACCAAATCAATTTAGCAAATCATAATCAACATTTTTTAAATTAGAATAGAATAGAATAGAATAGAATAGAATAGAATAGAATAGAATAGAATAGAATAGAATAGAATAGAATAGAATAGAATAGAATAGAATAGAATAGAATAGATCTAAGAGTTTCTAATGCAGTAAAGGTTACTATTGTTTTCTGAAATTTTTTAAATTTTATTAAATGTATTGAGGCGATTCTGGTTAATATAATTATATAGGTTTCAAGTGTACAATTCTATAGCACATCATCTGTATATTGCACTGTGTGTTCACCTGTCTTCTATCACCATACGTTTCATCTGTATGTATATATGTTTAGGTGGTATGTCTCAATATAAAATATTGAGTGTTCGGAAGTCTAAGTGTAGTTTCAAGCTAAGACTTTTGGCACACTCTATATTTCTTATTTTGGATCCCACTAAAAACAAATTTTGAAAACTACTATCCTAAACTTTGTTGTTACCAATACTTATACCACCTTTAAAATCATAATATAAGGAATAATACTTCCTGACTACAAAATTCCATTGCTGCAAGTGACCCAGTTTATCCCAAGAGAATCTTCTTTCCTGCAAATTTTAATTGTCCATTACTCCAGATATGCTCATATTCCTTCTTACTTAGCTTAGACTTAAGTATCCATTTCTGTAATCACTCATTTGCGCATATCTTCCTACTACATTGACACACTCTCTCTTGCTTGTACACACCTGATAAAATTCCAATTTTGGATAAGTCTAACTATTCACTTAGTCTTTTCCATCCTCAAACAGCTTTATGTGTCTAATGAAAACAGGTAACCACAATGAGTGACCGATATCACTTCAAATGTACAAGGCCTGAGCTACAAGTACCAAGTAGGATGTCAGTCTATTCCTCTGGTCAGTTCATTCTTCCATTCACTTTGGTGTTTATGTCACACCTCCTTCTTTTCTCCAGCCTCTGGTAACACTTCCTTGCACTCAAGTTTCTTATTTCATAGAGACAATAGAATTTCTTATTTCATTATAAAGTAGGTGTAGCAAGAGTATAACTTCAAATTGTTTCTATCTCCGTGCATTTGTACTCACATAATCTTCCTTCTGCCTATGAATGAAAGTCTATGCTCCTTTCTAAGGTCACCCCTCTACTGAAAAACTGGATCCTAGCACCTTCAGTCTATAGAAGGAATTTGCTTTCATAATATAGCCCCTCTCCTTGAAAATACACTTATTTAATCAATGCTGGCTTATTCCCACCAGTTTATTTAAAATACTGCAATAAAAAGAATTACTATTATGGCCTTACACCACAAAACCTTTTTTAGTCAAAGTCACCATTAATCTCTATGGTGCCAGAAGCAATGGTCACTACACAGGCTACACCTAATTTAAGTTTTCTGCAACTTTTAAATGTTTATTTTGACATTTTCTTTTCTTGACATCTGGGATGTCATACTCTCTTGATTTCCCTCATATCTAATGGGTCTCTACATTTAAAGACGATGTGGTGCGTATATACAATAGAATGCCACTCAGCCATAAGAAAAGATGAAATACTGCCATTTGGGACAACATGGGTGGATCTTGAGAATATCATGCTAAGAGAAATAAATCAGACAGAAAAAGTTAAGAAACATGATTTCACTCATATGCGAGATATAAAACTGAACAAATGAACAAACAAGAAAAGTAAACACTCATGGTGGATATTAGAGGGAAGGGGGGTTGAAGGGTCGTAGAAGGTAAATGGGGTCAAATACATGGTGACAGGAGAAGATTTGACTTTGGATGGTGGGCACACAATGCAATATACAGATGAAGTATCATAGAATTATACACTTGAGACCTGTATAATCTTATTAACCATTGTCACCCAAATAAATATAACTTAAAAAGAAAAATATATATATATTCCTCATTTCTCCTCAGCCCCTAAATGTTAAAATGTCCCAGAAATTAGACATCTTCTCAGTCATCCTATTGGGAATTTATTCTAGTCTTATGTCTATAAATAACATCACCTGATTATGCCTAAAATATTATCTTTAGCACTAACTTTTCCATTCATTTAGTATTCTTCCTGTCTATTCCAATTGGAAATGAATTAAGCATTTGAAGTGTGACACATATCAAAATGAAATTCTGAGGCCTCATTCAAGAGCTTTGTCTCTTCCCAGTGTTCCTTTCCTCAGTAAAAGTCACAGGCATTCACCGAAGTACCCAGGGCGAAACCTTCCTCAGTCATCGGCTGGCATGCGCAGAGCAGCGAAAGGTTTGAGTTGTCGGATGGCCCATATTCCCAGCTGAGGCTGAACAAGGCACCGCTGTGCCTTCTTCCTTCAGCTCTTACACCACCAATGTCCTTTTGGGGTCCATTTGCTTCCATGCTTTCTGCTCTTTGCATTTTCTGTTGGTGGCTTCACTGGTTAGAATGGCCCAAGCATAGTGCTAAAGTGCTGTCTGGAATTTCTGCAGGCAGGAAGGTTGTGCTGTGCCTTATGAAGACGATACGTGTGTTAGATAAACTTTGTTCAGGCACGAGTTATACTGGTGTTGGTGTGAGTTCAATGTTACTGAACTGACAATATACATTAAATAAGTTGTCTTTAAAGAGAAAACCCATAAAACAAGGTTTTATGTTGATCACTTGACAAAAGGTGTGACCAGAGGCTCACAGGAACCTAACCCTATATTTCCAGTAGGAGAAATGATTCGGTATTCTCTAACTTAGTGTTCCTGGAGACTTCACAGACTACAACTACTATGAAAAATTAAATAAATTTTTAAAAATCAATAAGTAAAATTCAAAAGAGAAGTTAGACAAGTGAACCTAATGTGTGTCCATTTGGTAGCATAACTGCACATAGAGAAATATTCACATAACTTTTAAACTCATTTATTTGACAGTATAGCCCTAAGGACAAAGAGAAAGGCAAAAATACCTTAAGCTGCTTCTAGTAGTTATATTTTGGGGGGTAATATTTTGTACTGTAATCTAAAACTACTGTGCATGTGCACACATGAGCACACATGCATGCTGTGTGGGGAACAAGTAATCATATTTATACTATTAAAATTCAAGATCTAGAGAGGTTAAAGGAGGTGACATGAAAAATCAAGGCCCTTAAGTAAGAACTCTGTAGTCTTGACCTTGAAACAGAAATATCAGTAGGACCTCATGTTGTATTTTTATCTTTTAAAAAATTACATCTTTTTTTATTTTACTCACTGAAAAGACTTAGAAATGATGAGCAATCCAGTGGGGATGACATCTCCAGATTCTAGATTGTGCTCTTCAAATATTATATCCAATTAAAAGGAATTAGAACCATGTGAAGCAATGTCTAGTTCCAAATCTGCAATCAGAAGTATGCTGACAAGTCCAGATTTATTTTTTCATGCTAGGAAAAAAAAGGGAAGCAATTCAAGTTTTGTGTGAAAAGACTCAAAAGCTGTACTGAAGAAACTCACTGGTTAAAGGCAGGACAATTTGAGCATCAAATGTATTTAAATTTATAATTTCATAATGATTCAAAGAAACAAATGAGCAAACATAAATCTCATTAGTCATCTTTAGAGGACACTTAAGAGTCAGTAAAAGAAAATATTTAAGTGTTTATCTGTGCCTCTGTGTGACCAAAAGTTTCTGAGAAGGATCTTTTTACAGAAGCATTGTAGCCAAAAATGAAGAAAAGTTTGAATTTTCAGATTAATGGTTCTGGTAGATATAACTAATGACTAATACTATTATAAAATGAGAGAACAAGACATTGGTATCACCTGATGGTGATAAATCATACCGTTCATGAAATAGCCTAGCCATATAAAAGCAAAAACTCAATCTGTGTCTATCAATTTACAGGATATGTAGAAAATGGACCACAATTTGAAAAAGGAAAGCAGAAGAAAGATGAGAGACAAAGATAGAGAAAATTATAAGCTTAGAGCAAAAGGACTTGAGGCATATCAATAAATTGTAAATATTTTTATTGACCCATATTCAAATAAACATACTGGAAAAACAAGCTGTAAGGTATTCAGACAAGTGTAAACAACAACTGGATTTTGATGATTTGTTAATTTAGTGGTATGATTAATTTTACAGTACTGTGGATAAAAAGTTTAAGGAGTTCTAATATTTTAGAAGTACATATTGAAGTATGTATAGATTGTGAAACGTCTGGAGCTTGCATCAAAGTAATTCATAGGGAGCGTGTGGCAAACAAGCTCGGCTGTGTCTTCAAGTCGCAGAAGGCAGTCGATGAAGTAAATCAGACTTGTTGCAACGGTTTTCAACCCTTGCATATACTTAAAAGTTCAAAAATATATACAAAATTTCAGTTTCATTTTTGAAATTATTTTCTCTCTCCAAACATATATGTGTGTTTGGAGATAATTCTTGGAGATAATTCTTTGGAGATAATGTCAGATAATTCTTGTCCACTTTACTTTCAAAATTACCCAGAATCTATTTCTATCAGCCGTTTTCTATGTTCCCAGACCCAACTCCCATCACCTCTTGCCTGAGCTACTCCCACGGTCTCCCCTGAGCCTCCCTGATTCCACTCTTGCCCTTGATAGTCTATCTTCAAGCCAGGAATTGGAAAATGGAAGGCAGGTCGGGCAGCCTCCTGCTCGAAAGGCCCTAGGAGAGTTTTATTACGGTTGACATTTTAAACATAGCCTTAAATAAACTGCCCTGGACTATCTCTCCCATGTCATTTCTTACCACCCTTTCCACTCTCGTCGCTTCAGCCACATTGTGACCCTCAGACATCTGCAGCACACGCCGCAGTCTCTAGGCCTCGCAGTTGCTCTTTAGCCTGAACGCTCATCTTCTCACTCTTTGCATGATGTGCCTCGATATGTCATCGGGTTCTTCGTCTTAATGCCACATCCTCAAAGGTGGCTGCCCAACTATCCCATCTAAACTTATACTGCCTTGTAATCACTAACTAATATTCTGAATTTTTTTGTGTGTCACGTATTGTTGTTACATATTTATTTGTGAACAAGATCTTTGCTGTGTTTACCAGTGAACTCCGGCATCTAGATTGTCATCTGACGCACAGGGAATGCTCAATAAATATTTGTCAAGTAAGTGAATGAATGTATGCTTTTCAATTGGTTAATAGGCCATTGATAAAACCTTGCTTAAGTCCCCGCTTTATATCTGACAGAATATCTAATATTTTACATATATCATCTCAATCATTTAATGTTCATATAAACTCTATAATGTAGACACTTCCATCACCTACTTTTTATAAATAAAAATACTGAGGCCCATGGAATTTAAAAACACTCATAATTGCATAGTAAACAAAAATATAGTGTATCGCACATTCAAATCTTTCTGTGTAATTCCAAGGCATTTGCTCCTCTCGCTGTATCATTCTACCCCATAGAGCGCACCTTGGCTGAGGCAGGCTTTCTAAAATAAGTATATCAAGCTCCCATCATTACATATATGAACACCAAGTTTCCTGATCAAATGAAACAAGTGGGTCTGGCTTTCCCCCCATTAGATATTGGTCTGGTGATTCACCACTATTTGAAGTATTCTCTTTAAATCTGGTCTCTGTGGGGGCTGTAAATCTCTGCTTGATATGTCCTTTCTGTAAACTCACAAAAGAAACCAGCATTTACCTGATCCAAAATAATGAAAGTGCAGAAAAATCGATAATGGGAAACGAGTAGCTACCCGCAGATGATGTTTTCCAGCAAAAACAGCAACAAAGAGGAAAAAGACAAGGCTCACTAAGATGCCACTATTTTGTACCAGCCTGATATTATTAGAATTTGCTTTCTGTGGAAAATTGGCCTGTCTGTTCCAGCATTAGCTTGCTTGTAAAGATGAAGCCAATGCTCATATGTGCCTGACTTGGATTTTGTAAGATTGATGGGAGCAAGACACGGAAATTTGGAGTCTTGGGTTCTGGTGCTAGGTCAATCTTTTTGTATTTTCAAAGGAATGCTATTAAAAAGCCTACTTAGCTAGAGAGTATTATGAGAACACAATGAAATAAAGGGTCAACCAACGTGAAGTCCAGTGAACTAAAAAGGACTGAGAGTGAGGCAGAATGTGGAGTTGGAGAAGGAGAGGAAAGCCTAATATTTAGTGAGTAATTATTATGTACTTCGACATGTTTCATATCATTTATCTTTCACAAACCCTTTCAAATAGCCATGCTTAGGCCCACTCTATATGCAAGAAACAATGAAAAGTGGATAATCTCATCACACAACTAGGGTTGTCATTCAGTCTCCAAAATCTCCGCTACCTTTTATTTATGACAGATAATCTGTCTATGATTGTGGCTGAGCCTTTATGTTATACATTTGTAAGAATTAAAAATATACTATTGTTTTCCTTCTAAAGGTGACATTTTTATAAAGCTCCAGTCCCCTATAATCACACGCATGCTAAGACAATTAGTTGAGCAGCAGGGGACTGATGGGAGGAAATTCCCTTCAAGGATAAAGGGGAGATGGAGCAGGATTGGGTGTGATAATTGTACATAAAGCAATCCAGGTATGAAGTGTGTGAAGGAGAGAGAAAAAGGGCTGATTGGGTAAGAAGCACCTCTGACGGCAGCGCAGCCTGGGAAAGCCTCAGCCAGGTGAGGGCAAGTCCCTGGGCAAAGACCACATGTCGGAGAAGTCCTGCTTCGGGCAGGAGTGGACTTGTAGTAGTGCCCTCGCCATGTTCAGTTATTCAGGAGCAGTGGGGAGCATGGCTGGGGTGGGGGGTTGAGGGGGTGGGGGGGGGAGTATTTACACTGGAGGCCTCAGTGTGAACATGCAGCAGCTGACTGTCAGCCAGCTCCGCTCCTTACAGCAAGTTCTCTCGAAGGAAACCTGAGTGGCACACTTCCAGGCCCGCCCTAAGCCTCAATAAACATAATAACATCCAAGTTCAAAAATAATAATGGTACCGAATGTCGAGTTTTGTCTTCAGTTCATTGTTCTCCGTACTCTACGTGATTCTGTTCATGGTCATGATTTTAAGTATGAGGAAGGGCCAGGCAAGGCCACAGAGGAGGGTCTAGGTTATAAGTGTTATAAGAATGGCCAGTTAGACTAATTTAAACTTGTTTTCACTTCTGTTTTACTATCTGATCAGCATCCAAAGAGTAAAACTAATGTGTACAAGATCAAGGAATCAAGAAAGTAGACCAACTTCCTCATTTTCACGATCCCCTAGATCTATTCATGAGGTTAGTGGTTTTAGCCACTTGCTTGATCAGAGGAGACTAGAGAACTGTGAGCTTGCTGCTCATGGTTGCACTAGGGTAGGGGTGTGTTATCACACGTATCAGAAAACTCTCTTCTACACTCACGTGCTCCTGCCTTCTATTACTTAATGCTTGATTAGGATTACAGAATGGGTAACCACGGTTATCAATAATTGTGCCACCCACATTTGTTTTTCTAGACCTCTCTTACTAGTGAAGACTCGAAACTCTCTCTCCATAGGATAGATTCCCATTTCCAGGCTTTTCATGTAAAACTGAACTCGGCACCTTCCCTCACATCTTACGTTTTCCTGTATTATCAGTCTCAGTGGCACTGTTATCTACACAGTTAAGTAAGATGCATACACTATTTTTAGGTTTTCCTGAAATGAGAGAATTCTACTGGTATATCAGGAGAATGCTGAGACTGTAATGAATCAACAAGGCTGGCCTTCGACCTGTTTCTTCATATTCTCGGTTCTTCATGGAGAACTGCATATTGCCTGATAATAGTTATGTGGGTGAATAGCCAGTGTTTTTCTTTTAGTCCACTAATACTATACCTCAAATTAACCAACACTGCCTCAGAGAGTGAAGTTCACTGATTTTCCAATAGGGTTTAGAGCTCAGACATGCTATTGCTTTTAAGGGAAGCACTACTTCAGCAGAGAGTGGACAGTCACTGGAAAGGAGTATAAGACGTGAGCAGATGTCAAAGATCCCTTTCAATTCTAAGAGGCTAGAGTTATTTAAACTATCTGAACAAAATTATTTACAAAAAGATAAAATCCAGAACAAAAGTAATAACTCAGAAAAGTATAAAATGTTAGCTAAGTAAATCTTTAAAGACATGATTTTTCTTGAATTTCAAAGTTCAGATCCATAGTATTAACTGAAATACTTCCCCACCTATTTCCTTAAATCAAATACAGATAGTATTATTCCTTATAAGCCAGACTATGTTCCATTTGGTTTATGAATAATAAATAACAGAGCACCTAGCATGCTAAATTAATTTTTAAGAATATGGCCTCCATAATATGCTTATAAATGTATTGATGATTAATTAGCTTAAAGCCTTTTAAAAACTGCTGATTGAGTAATATGTGAGTTATCTGAGAAGTCGGCCCCAATTTTTAATACATAACTAATATTTTAAATAGCATACTCACTAACCACTTCATTTTTTTACTTGCAAGTAAACAATAATGAGACATTTAATTTCATTACCTATGCAAACTGTCCTAATTTCTTAAAATTCCAGACTCTTCAATAAATGCCAATGCATATATTCATTATTCCTATGGCACTAATATCTAAGGTATCCCAACAGAATGCACTTATTTGCACTCTTGCAGTCTTCCTTCTGCTAAGATTTATGGGCCACCTAATGTGTGCTGGATACTCTAATAGGCACTGAGATATAAAATTAAGGATGTGGTCACTATCCTCAAGGAGTCTAGGATAGGTAGATGTACAGTGAGTGCGTAGTAGTCATAGTGATAATTATGTGTAGATTACAGTGTGCTGAAGTATTTTCGTGTAGTTGTTTTATTTGAGATTATAACAGTACTATGAGGTAGGCTCTATTTTCTGAACCGATTAAAAATTACAGATACTCTATAGCAGCATTACAGTCTTTATCATCTACAGTGAGTGCTATGTAAAAATTATTAGTGAGCACAATGAAGGGGCATATGTGAAATTCTGTGCTTACCACTTGTGGGGCATGTCATTCTTTATGGAAAAGATAAGGAATTTAGTCTATTTAACAACTCGAGTTTTGTACCCTACCAAGCAACTGGGGTTCTGTGCATGATTTAGGTTCCACAATCGTGCGTACTTGTGTAAGCCTGCAGAAGAACTGAATTATTTGGGGAGAATGGCAAGAGGGAGAAAATGTCTTTTGTGATGATGTACATCAGCAGAAATGGTGTAGTTTTAGTGCTGACAGCTGCTCAATAAAGCATTTGGCTTTCTAATTTGGCAGCTACCCAGTTACGGCAGAGGTGGCTCGCGCTGAAACCAGTGACCACGGGGCAGATTCTCGGACCTGCAAATCATGGTGGAGGCGGCAGCCCCGTTGACCTTGTTCCGTGCTGTGGCTTTGAAAGTTTTTCTAAAAGCTTATCTGAGAGTTCTTTCCTTCATTCTTCTTGAAAGTATTATGAGCCCTTCCTGAAAATACTATGAGCTGTTGATAACATTTAATAAGTTATTTTCTGCTTCAACGATCTAGAATGTTTCTCGTGTCTCTACCTAAAGATTCTGACTAATACTGAGCACTCAATCCAGCCTGATGACAAGGGAATGGGTATAAAAAGGGGGAGCCTAGAAAAGGTGACTTCTTGAAGGTTTAATGCAAGAAGAGAAGTCATCTGTATGGTACCAGTGTGTAAAAAGTTCAGATGTCACATCCAGGGGACTACAAGTGGGGGATATTCACTATTGACACAAGGTTACCTTGGAGTTTTATTTTTGACACAGAATTCCTCCAGAAAAGATATGCAAAATATCTACAGCATTTAATTAAAAGCCTTCTCGGTTGTGTTGGCATCAAAAGACTGAACAGTAAAATCTGATCAATGTAATTATAGCTTGTTACTTGTATGATGAAGGGCATGTCTGTTGATAAAAGCTGCTCTAAAAGAAATGCAACTTCAGGTCAAAAAATTTTTTTTCTATCGTAAATTCCCATTATACACCGTGTGAATTACCAATAAAATAAATGGTTTTCCCAAATAGATGGCCTTTTCCTTGGTCAAAATATTTAGAGCCTCATTCAAGTTTATTCAGTTCTACTCTCTCTTTGAACCATGACTCACTGCTAAATTTTGCTCTCAGAGTTTAATAACTAACTTCTTTACCCAGTTACCTTCCCTAACCTTGTATCTTATAAAGCCAACTAACAGAATCCCCTAGTAGTCCCCATTCTTTTCTACATTATGGAAATGTAGCTCAAAGGGTTAAGTAATTTGCCTGGTTCATACAGAGTTAGAATCTGAGTGGTCTGCCATACTCCAGGTCCCTTGCACTGACCGCTAAGTCACATTGTTGCATTAACACCCAGGAAGAAATGATCTGAAGACAGCTGAAGATCCCTAGAAAGAAGATATATTCTGAATGTGTAGATTAGTAGTTAATCTGAATCAAACTAGTTCTATGAAAATGTGTTCAGCAAAGGCTATATTATTCCTAAAACAAGATGTATCTGACAGAGCCAACAATATTAACAAATATAATTACATGAATCTTTGCATGAATTTTCTTATTAAAAATAGCTTTATGAATTAAGTGAAAGGAAGTGCCAGAGGGAAGAAAAGCAATTGTTAGAGGAAAGATAGTTAAGTAAAACAGAATTTTATGTTTGATAATAACTCTTAAAAATGTTTGAAAATATGGAATGGTTACTTTTCGTTGCTGTTGTTAATCCTAACCTGAGGATATTTTTTCATTGATATTTAGAGAGAGTAGAACAGAGGAGAGGGAGGGGCAGGGGGAGAGGAAGTGAGAGAGAGAGACAGAGAGAGAGAGAGAAAAAGACAGAGAGAGAATGGAACATTGATATGAGAGAGACACATTGAGTGGTTGCCTCCTGCACACTGGGGTGGGAATCAAACCTGCAAAAGTGGTCAGTGCCCTTGACTGAGAATCGAACCCGTGACCCTCCGGTGCACAGGCCTACACTTTAACCACAACCACTGAACCACACCAGCTGAGGCAGAACGGTTGCTTTTTCTTCCCCACTATTTTAATATTTTTCAATTCCAAAGCATTTTTTAAGTTTTAAGTAACTTATCTCAAATTCAATGAAAACTGATTCGTTTTATGGAGTAGATAGTGTACTTTAATGAAGCCCCTGTTACAATTTTTAATACCTACTTTTTCATTCTTTATTACACTAAATGTAACCAAGGAAAAAGTTCTATTTTCAGAAGAAAATAATATATAAGTATAGCAAATATTTCTAAGATGTTGCCCAGACAATTTAAGAAGTGTTTTGGAATAGTTTGAGAGAAACAGCCCTGTTCTTCCGTAAATTATCTTTGGGAATCACTCTCAAAGTAGAAGTTGTGAATAGGTTGGACCAGTTGTCTGATTCCATACGTAATCTCATAAAAGCAGGACTTGCTACCTTCTGCTCACAACCAGAAGATGGAAACACCGCCCTGTCCCACTTCAGGGTTACAGTGGGTGGGGCTCGGCGAGGAGCTGCACTGACACAATCCCTGCTGCTTGGGTTTCCTGCCTCTCTCCCCCAAGTTTAACAAGGTTTGAAAATGAAGCCACTCTCTCTGGCCAGCTCTTTCATTCTACACACAAGGATCAGGATGCCGAGAGAGTCACTAATTTAAGTATCCCCAAGGCAAGTGCCATAAATACATTATACTAGGTCTTAGTAAATAAGGAAATCCTTTTTTTGTGTAATGTTCTAAATGTATGACTATTAAAACGGAGTTAGATGTAAATATAAGTTTGCTTGTTTTAGATCTGTATGTTTGTGTTGTTAAAAACAAGAATGGCTTATAAAGTATGTTTTAAAGGTTTACACCTTAAAATAAGAATTAAAATACAAAATAATTCTACCCGTATCATTTAATTACTCTCAGTGACAAACTCATGAAAATTAAAATCACAGCTACAATCTCACAATTGCTTGATTTAGAAAAACGTTATAACCCTCCCTATTGATGGGATGTATCCTGTGAAGCTGTTTATACCCTGAGACCCTAGCCACACATCAACACCTTATGTTGAACTGTCATTTGATATTAATTCCATACCAAATTACCTCATCCAATTGCGAAAGTACTATTTCTCTATTATTTTGCATAAATTAAATATTTAATAATGTGTCTTGCGTGGCAGGTCAAAAAAATCCTGACAGGTTCCATACTATCAGTTAAAGGAATTGAGGGCTCTTGATCTCCCAGAGAAAAGTATGAGTTATCACTCCTATTTTGTCTTAAATTTCAATATTTTCTTGACTCATAAGTGCAGTGTTTCTCTTTGTTTACAGAGGGAGTCTTCCACGAATGTTTGTAATTGTTTTGTTCTAAAAAAAAAAAAATTAAAATCTCCATTTTGGTTTAATAATGTGCAACATTGTTTACAAAACAATGCTATGAAATCAAAATGACTCATCTCATTACCCTGTAAGCAAGTAGTAAGCTGTCTGACAAAACCATGAAACCAAATGATTTTGGGTTCAAGTCATGGGCAGTGTTCAAAACACGTGCAGCTTCTATTCTGTAGGCCTAGTTTCTCCTCCTAGCAACTGAACCTTACTAATGTTTGGTTTTTATCTCCAGAGGTGCTAATCACATTATACTCTATTGAGGAGGGAAAATATTATCGGAGGTTTCCAACTGGAGGAAGCTGGAGGAGCCTCCAGTAACTCCTGCCAGAACACTATAATTAATAACCTGCGACTGTTCCCCAGGGGATAGGGTAGTGCGGGGGGAAAATATGTTTCTTTATATACACGTAAAAGTAAATCAAATACATAAAAAAATAAACATATTGAGGTATTTTTAAAACCAAACAAGCAGGTTTAGAGGAAAAAGACAGCATGTGTTCTTAATATACCTAGCAGTGAGTCTTAAATACAGTCAAACCTGTAAATTTTCCACCAGCTGCTCCCCTACTGTCTTCGGTCATGTTGATGGTCAACATCATAAAGTGTCATTAAGAGATCTCCAGGGAGATTACATCTCTAATGTGCACTCTGAGTATGTATTAAATGATTTTTTATTTTTATTTTTTACTTAAAGGAGGTGATATTTAAAGTTTTTCCTTTGGTGAATCATGCGCTGACCAACAAGGATGACCAACCTCGGGCCTCCCTTCTCAGTCCTAGAGCTGAACATTGAAACAATAGTGACATCTAGCAGCAAACATAGTCAATATGATGTATCTCACATAGCACTCATCTCAATGCATCAAAATATAATTAATTCAAGGCTCCCAACCTTTACTCAAAGTGACAAATACAATAATTATTTATCAAATACCCTCTTAACTAAATGCCTTTGATGAAGTAACCGAAAACAAATCATACTTGATTTCTGCCTCCCATACTACAACTCATGCTAAGCATTCAAATAAAGTGCCACAAATGACTTTGCTTTTAGGATGCCTTTTTACAACATCTGCTGTTGTGTTATTGAATCTATATGCATTGCAGATTAGCTTTAACGTGGTGCATCTTAAAAAATGAAAGCTGCCTCTGCTAGCGTAGTTAACTAGCTGCTTCTAAAATGTAATTTATTTCACTCCCATGGCTTGGAAATAAACAAGTTTAATATCTGCTTTAGAGAAATATGATGAAACGGGAAGCACAAACTTACATTTAAGATAATTTTAAGTGGAAAAATCATTTCCCCGCTCTTAATTGAGAGATATTTAAAGCTAATCTAAGAATTTTATTCCATAGCTTAAATGTAGCAAGACTGTTTCATTTTTTTCTTCGAATAAAACTAGAATTTGAACCATATGAATTGCCCAAGGACTGGGCAGTTTACTTGATTTTTGATTTTGCAGAACTACAGATGTTCCATCTGATCAGTGCTAAGCATCTAATTCCAAGTCGTTTTAGTGAGGGACAAAGAAGTTTGGAAAGGATGCCTGCCCCTGTGCCCCTCGTTCTGATCTCGACCTTGAGGATTATGCCGTGGAACGTCAGACCTTTCTGACGCTGGGGTTTATGTATTACATTAAAGTATTTTAAAATTATTATTGTTATTCCCCTATACGGAGAAAAAAGATAGAAATGTTTTGCCTGTGTAGCAGCCAACATTGAATTTTCTGTCTCTCAATACCCCAGACAGACAGCAAAATATATTTTACTCTGCCAAATTTCACTGAAATATAATGGACAGAACTGCCAGGACAAAGGAATGCAAAGGGAGATATAAGCATGCCTAACAATGAAAATAGGCCTCGCCCCCTCTTTTTAAAAAAAATGCTATTTGAGAAGTTGAGGGGAAATGAAAAGAAAGTCTCTCCCTGTCTCCATTTTTTTAAATTGAACAGCAGCAAGTTCCTATGAGGGTTTGCAAAGTGGTAGGGTTTTCCTCTTCGGGAATTGGTCAGATGCTGAGACACTGTTGCACATCAGCTGAGAAGAAAAGTAGAAATGAGGCCGGTTGCAGGCCGCAGGGCAGCTCTCAGGGTTTAGCTGCCCCAGGGCCAGGCTCTCCCCAGCAAGGCCCATCCTCTCCCCAGCTCTGCTGCAGCAAATCTGCAAACCAGCCCGCGTCCCAGAGACACAGCACAGGCCCTGCGAGAAACCAAGAGCCCGAATCCGAGGGGAGCAGGAGGGGGCGAGGGCAGGGGAGAGACACAAACACATGTGTCAGGGGGGAGCTGGGCGCTGGGAAAGAGCGAGGTACAAAAATCTAGATTTAACGACAGCGAGCATTTATTAAAACAGCTAATATTGGGGGCCCTTAAGACGAGCTCAGTGCCCTTCTTCTACGAACTTTACGTTTGCAAACTCATTTTCTCATCAGAACCCTGCCGAATAGGTGCTCCTATGAAATCTATTTTGCAGGTAAGGAATCTGAGATACAGAGAGGTCAAAAATGGCATAAAAAATGGTGGTGGAGTTAGGGTTCACATCCAAGAAGGGTACACTGTGCCCAGCCGCGGGGCTCAGCAGTTGAGCATCGACCTAGGATCCAGGCGATCGGGGTTCGATTCCCGGTCAGGGCACATGCCTGGGCTGCGGGCTCGATCCCCAGTCGGGGGGGTGCAGGAGGCAGCCCATCAAGGACTCTCTCAGCATTGATGTTTCTACCTCTCTCTCTCCCTCTCCTTTCTTCTCTCTGAGATCAATAAAGATATATTTTAAAAAAACAAAGAAGAAGAAGAAGGGTATACTGTTAACCACTAGACTAAGATACATTTCAAATTTATGGGTTATTTTTGTGTTGTGCCAGGCACTGGTTTAAGCAGGTACATATATATACATTATAACAACCCCGAGAAATAGTCATTTATCTCTATCTTATACATGGGAAACTGAGGCTTAGAGAAAAAAGCCCCAAATTTTGGTGGCTTAACACAATTTCAGTGGCTTATTTTTCCCCCAACTGCATTTTAAAAGAAAAAGAATGTTACTTCATGATGCTTTGTTTCTGATGAATAACTATAATTACATAACTGGTTGCCACCTATGTTTCCTGCTGCCACCAAATAACAATTTATTATCAAAAAGAGATCTTGTAACTAAGGGAGAAAATAGACATTTCAGAGCTATAGCTAATCTTCCCCATGCCCTCACTGTGGACTCCTAAGCATTTTTACTAACCCTGTTGAGAAAAAGTTTCCTCAGCTAGAAAATAGAAAGAATTGATATTTTCCTCATACAAATACAATAGAAATTCAAGATCAGTTATAGTGTTTTTATCCTATAGGAATTGCTCAGTACATGGAAGCTAGTTTGAATTTTTAATGATTTTATTTATATGTGTGCTTTTGTTCTAACTATGACTCGAATTTATAGATCTTCAAGAAATTAAGGGGGGGAAAAAAGCTTTCCATTCAGGAAGAGTATGAAGTCCTGAGAGACTGGCTGGCTGGTTTTAAAGACAAGAGATTAGTTCAGTAGAAATGGTACCCATTAATAGATATTAAAAAGGGAGAGGACTATATATAGAAAAAAATTATACAATGTCAATCAGCAGCATTACATAACTAACAGTGTAACTGGGTCTACTGTCATATTGAAGAAAAAGTTTTATGACATTATTTCAAAACATTGCTCAGGGTATCCAGGTTTCACTTCTATTGAAGTGTCTGGCGTCTGGAATTGCCTGCTCTAAAAATTTCATGAGAGCTACTCTTGAATGTGCTATTTGGCAGTTTTTCTTTTGCCCTCTAACCACAACGGAATTATCTCTTCTGAAAATCACACCTCTATTAGGCATCAGTGAGTGAGACCCACATTCAGAATATAGTAGGAGCCCCCTTGCCAGCAGGAATCCCATTAAAGAAAATCTTTTAATGGCAAGAATCTATTTAAGTTGTGTCTTCCAAAGAAAGGGATACAAGGGCCATTGACTAACAAAATTAAAATAAGATTGAGCAAAGGGCTATGGCGTATTCTCCAGGGAATCATTCTATAAAAGCAATTGCAACTGTAATTATTAGCTTTTATGGGACAGTCTTACTTTCCTGGAATTTTTTTTTTTTTTAATTAAACCATCCTGTTAAATGAATAACCAAAGTTATTTAATTTCTACAAATTGTAAAGACTTTTTAGACAAATTACTTTATTAAAATTTTATCTGATCACATATCCTGATTATAAGATTATAATATTGTCGATGCAGATAGAAAATTAGCAACATAATAGGACATTTCCATATAAAATTAGTTGATTTTCATCCTGATTGAAAAACAGAAAGAAAGTAATGTTTATGATTAGTCCTTTCAGACAAACACAGTGAGAAAGACCAAAATATTTGTTGTTTATGCTGCTTGGAAACTTATATGCTTTTGCCTTTATAAATTTATATTTGTTCTCCAGACACTTAGAATTTCTTAGTGTTTGTCATAGACTCTTAAACTGACTCAGAGAATTAACTTCATATCTCAAATGTAGAAACTGAAACAAGGCCACTGTACAGGGAGGTTTTTCTGTTTCCATTTCAGTATGGTAATTTTCTTAAAAGCATGAAATCGCAACTCTTGAATGCTATGAACCAGCTTGAACCCAGAGCTATCTTTACAAGTGCAGGTTGAGGAAATTTTAACAAGACCACCTCTCCATTCTTTCTCCTTAGTTTTAAACCAACATAATTTGACTTCTTTTTTTAGGGGTTTGAATAAAGAAAATTCAGTAACAAATTGATTATATAAAATATTTTTACTACGGCAATAACACTTAACATGGGTTCCACCCTCACAACAAAATGTTAAGTGCACAATACAATATTGCCAACTATAGGAACTTTGTAGTACAGCTGACTTCTAGAATGTATTTATCTTGTGTCACTGAAACTTTACATCCATAGAACAACAACTCCCCATTTCCCCTCCACCCAGACCCTGGGAAACACTTTTACGCTATGAGTCTGACTATTTTATATATCTCATGTGAGGGAAACCATGCAGTATTACTTGTTTTCTATGACTCACTTACTTTACTTAGTATAATGTTTTCAAGGTTCATCCATGCTGTCATCGATGGCAAGATATCCATCTTTTTAAGGTTGATATAAAATATAAAAAATAAAATATTCCTATATTCTCACAATAAATTGGGTAACCTCACATGAAATAAAACTAAATATTAAAATTAATTAGATTTTCAATTAGATGCTGGTCAACTTGGAGTCTATAGAATATTCATTGCTTCTAAATCATGCAGTAAAAAGGGTAAGACGACTTTTTTTTTTATAATTTTTTTCCTGTAGAAAGGCATAATTATTTATTCTTAGTAGAGCTGATTTTGATTGACAAATGTGACAATAAAACTCACTTTAATGGGCAGGTAGCAGTTACATCAATAACATTATGTTTTGGTGGAAGAGCTTCATGCAGCTCAAGGAGAGTCTTCTCTTTCCTCAACCAAAGAATGTATCCTGCAGCACTCTGATAAGCTGAAAACAAACACAAGCAGTTGTATATAACCTTATCTGTGATATTGTCCCCTGGAAATACTGAAGTGAGTATGGGCAGATGGAAAGTTTGAGATAAATCCTTGACCCTTACTATCATCTAGTGTGGAGCTATCCCTTCAGGTTGGACCAAATCCAGTGACCTCAGACAGCTGGAGGTCTGGGAAGAGTCCTTTGCTTTCACTTACCAACCTATTTTCATTCTTGCTCTGCTGCCCCAGAATCATGTGGCATTCATCAGCTGAAAAGCGTTTCAGTTGAAACGAGTCACCTGGGAGGCCTCTTATGCCATCCTTCAGCTCCTTGGGAGAGGAGGGACAGTCGCAAGGAGGAAGGAGGGAGATACTCACTCGCCAGTCCAGAGGGTCAGGAGTGTTGAATTCATGAGACAAAAAGCAAAAAATAGTTATAGCACTAAATTAAAGACTGAGGAAGGGGGGGGGAATGAGAGAGCGGGGAGGGGGAGTCATGGAATCAGGCAGATGTGGGTGTAAGTGCACAGAATAGCCTGCTCCGTCCTAGCTGGGTGATCCTGGAAACAAATTTAATCTTCCAGCTCCCCCTCTGAAAATGTGTCTCATATCAGCCTATTAAGGAGGTTTTGGAGGCCTGAAATTTTAATAGCACGTCACATGTTACAGAGCACAAACTACACTCTTGAAAAATGAAAGTTATCTTTGCCTTGTTCAGCCCTTTTTTGTTGTAAAGATTGTGATGGTTTTGAAAGAAATTGCAACTTTTAGAGCTATATCTCTAATTTCCAAACGACCACTTTTGTTTGGGCCATATGTGTGTCTTCTTGCTACAGGGAACGATTTCTTCTATGTGGATACCAGCCGTCACCCTGTTCTCTTCATTCCCTTCCCTGGCTAATTATTTTTAGTTTTGTTTTCTCAATGTAAATGTTGCTTCCTCAAGGACCATTCCCGTATCGACACACCTCACTGTCTAGGTAAACTTAGCTCCTTTTTCACATTTCTCATAACAACCTGTGTTTTACCCTCTCTGTTTATACTTTTTCATGTATTCATGTGTGCTGGCCATTTATAGTAATTAACTTATGCTTGTAACTTCTCATTTAATGTCACCTCCCCGTCATTGCATACGCCTGGGAGGCTGTTGAGAACACTCCCCTCCACGCCCCGTATCTAGTGTGGTTCTTGCTACATAGGAGGCTTTGATACATATTTGTTGAGTGCTTATGGATGCTGAATATTTCATACATATGATACGGAATTCTAGGATCACCAGTCTTATTTTAAATTATTTAACATCAATATTTTTATCTAGTGTTTGATAATTTTAAAGGATCTATGGAAAATAATCTTGGGCACAATTAGAACTGTGATTTATTTCAAGTCAAATACTAGATTAAACACATATTCTCAGGATATTTTTGACAAAGAGAAGCCGTTCTCTCTCTCTCTCTCACACACACACACACACATTATACACACACAGAAAAATATTAAGAGTAGATATGTGGAGGTAGATAATCATTTCACCCTTCAGTAATGTGCAAATGTGTAGTACAGACAGGAAGGCATCATTTAGAAGGTAAATAAAAGGATTTAGCTATATACTATAATTTCTATTAGTTATTTATTAGAGAAACCTATGCAGTGAAGATCTAAATTTTGTCCCATTGTAATTTGGCTCATATTTTACATTCATGATTTATACCACATTTTGCTCCCCTATTCTATTTTTATAAAAGAATGAAAAAGAAATTATAGTATTAATGTATTGTAGGAAAGATATGAGGGGAACGACATTTAGCGACTTTGAATTCTGCTTGATCTCTCCCAGCATCGTTCTCACTCCTAACTAGAGATGGTTATAAAACATTTGGCTGCAGGCAAATAAGGCTAAATCTTACATTGTCAAATGGCTTGTTCTTCTACCCTGAAGAGAACCCCAAACCCCAAGCTGCTAACTCTGGTGAGAAAACTGGCAGACAAACTCAATAAGCGGTTACTTTGCAGGCAATCCAGAGACTGACTTTTCTCAATGTTAAATTACCTTCATAAAGAATCGAGACAGTCTAATTCTTAAATTCGTAAGATCATATGGCACAAGTGCTGCTAGTGTAAAACTTCACTGTAATAAACTTCATGACAGTTAACAATTATGGAGTGTGGTTCAGTACACTCAAGAAAATGACCTTCTGCCTTAATTTTGTGGGTCTCTATCTTTGGGATTTGTATTCCAGCTTTAAACACGCACGTATTTCTAACAATTACGTAAGTTTGCTCTTTCACCTGCATTACCAGCTGCTGTTTTGCCCCTGAAACCTATTGACAACTCCAGAAAGTTAGAAGGTTACTGCCTGTTTTCAGAGTGAGATGGCAGAGAAAAATATTAGAAATATTTAAGGAATAAAAATAAGCCCAAAGTTATTGCTAACTCAAGAAGTGTGAGGGAGCATTTCTGGTGGTATGAGCATCCTTAAGATGGATCATTCTCGATAACAGCAGCTATAACATATGCTCTAAAGCTCAGCATTCAGCTTAAATGATTTCGAAGGAAGAATTAGGAACCCAGGAGCAGTGGGCCGGAGGCATGAGTTACTAAAAGCAATGCTAATTATTAAACACTCTGTAGGTTAGCAGTTATTATCAGATCAATTTTATTTTTAAATACAGAAAAACTCGTGGCAAATTAATATATAAAACTCTGTGTAAGTAAAACCACTAGTAAAGTCCTCAGTTTGGATATTATGGATTGGGTCATAAGATAGGGCCTAGAACACATTTTCACAGAACGTGGTAATGCATGACTCGCACTGCAGAGAAAGGCTCCCCACCTTGTAAGATCCCACCTTAGGACACCAGAGTTGCAGAACGAGCCTTTGAAGCCATGACGGATTTAGCTTAATGAATTATTTAATACCTATGCCGGGCTCAATCACTTTCACACACAAAAGAAGCACTCGGCCACCACACACCCTAATCTGTATGCAACAAAATCCTGCATACAAATTACCGGTTAGGGCAGGGATATACAGTTTGAAGAGGAGGGAAAGAGTAAGGTTACAGTGGGGAAAACTGGCAGAAACTACCTCAGACAGGTGGCGGGGATCAGCGTGAACAGTGGTAGCTCAGTTACCGTGGTATCCTGGGCGCGATGGGATCAAAATGGCATTCTGCCTCTGTGGTCCTGCCCCCCAGAACACATAACCCCAATATCATTATGATAAAGACATCAAATAAGTCCCAGGTGAGATATTTTCTAAACTATCTTATAATCCTAAAAACCATCAAGATCATGAAAAACAAGGTAGTGTAAGAAATCATCACATCCAAGAGTTGTCATGGAGACATGACATGTGATGTGAGATTCTGGTGGGATCCTGAAATAGTAAAAGGACATTAGGTAAAATGAAGAAAATCTGAATAATCCATGGACTTTAGTTAATACTAATACACATTAATATTGGTTTATTAATTGTGACAAGTGTACTATATCATATCTGATGCTAATAATGGGGGAAACTGGGTGCTGGGTACATGGGAATTCGGTACTATGTTTGCAAACTTTCTGTAAATCTAAAATTCTTCTAAACAATGAAGTTAATCTTTTAAACTAGCATACAGTGATCAAGAAGAATATGAACAGGAAGCACTAAAGGCAAAGTGGCATGTGGGGATGGTGAATCTGGTGCCACAGAGCACAGGCAGGGCTAGAAGGTTCTCTTCTTGACATTGCTTAAACCGGTGAATTCAGCTCAAGGTTTCTTAATGCCAACACAAACAATGCTTTGAGAATATCCTGGTACACGTTATAGAATGAACTGCATCAGCTGGAAACACAGGTTGGGTAGGCCTACACATATATTAGTTAAAGAATAAGCTAAGTGGCCCTCGCTGGGTGGGTCAGTTGCTTGGAGCAGCATCCTGTACACCAAATGTTGTGGGTTCAACCCCCTGTCAGGGCACACACCCAGGTTGCTGGTTTTGTCCCTGGTCGGATGCTTATGAGAGGCAACCGATTAGCATTTCTCTCTCTTTCTCTCTCTAAAAATCAGTAAACATATAAATGTATTCTCAGGTGAGGAATACAAAAAAGAATAAAGAAAAGAAGCTCAATATATAGAAACATTGGGTTGAATAATAACAATGCTTGAGATTTAACACTAAAATTAACTTCATTTTTATCTTGCACGCTTACTTAGGTTTGTTTAGTTAGGAGAACTATTTCTTTCATGGACTCCAGATAAGAATTTTGGCAGCCCCATAATGTACCTGTTTCATCCTATGGAAAAACACCCACTGTAATCAGTTCGAGTGGCAGTGTCTGTTCATTACTCATCTGATGCATGTAAAAAGCACGGTACTTGGGCGTTCCCCAACTCTGCCCCACACGCTTCTTGGGTCCTTGAAGATCTGTCATGCCTCCGGAGTGGAGGCAGAATGCTTCACCTTTCCCTCTTGGGGCAATTAGTTAGATTCCTGAAAAAAATCTCTCCAAAGAAAACTTATAAAAATTGTCACTAAATTTTTACTACTGAGTCTTTTTGTATGCTCCATGTGATTGAGGATTAAAGAGTAATAAATAGTAATAGTCTATGTTTTAAGAAGTTCCTTGGTAATTACTGCATACAATGCAGTGCTTCTTTTGAAGTGAGATAGAAATTTGTCTGTTGGTACCTCAGTCAGAACTTCCACTTTAAAACCCTGTTATGCCCAAGGACGTAGACAATAGAATGGGAAGGCCTGAGGGTGGGGTGGATGCGGGGTGGAGGGGATCAAGGGGGGTGGGGAAAGGGGACATCTATAATACTTTCAACAATAAAGACAAATTTTTAAAAAACATTAAAAAAGTATGAAAAAAATTTAAAAATAAAATTCTGTTATGCATGTGTGTGTATGTGGGGGGGCTTATTACTTTATAAAATAATTTACAAGAATAAAGCTATGGTGGGTTCTAGATGGAATTACAAGCACTTATCTACCCCAACAGTGGTTCTCAAAGTGTGATCCCGAGCGTGGTGGCAATGATATGACCTGGGAAAGGGCTTGCAAGATAAAATGCAGGACTCCCAGTTAAATTCGAATTCAAATTCAAATAAACAGTGAATAATTTTTTAGTATTAATGTCTCCTAAAAACTGTGTGAAACATGCAAAAAGTTAATTTTTATTCATCTAACATTTAACTGCTTTTTAAAATAAATAAATCTGGTAACATTACTCGAGAACTTATTAGACATGAAGGTTCTCAAATCATTCCCAAACCTATTGAATCAGATAATCTAGGGTGGGATTCCAGAGGTTTCTGTTTTAAGAAGCCGTGTAACTCTGATGTGCACTGAAGTTTGAGAACCTCTGCTCCAGGTATTAAGAACCTCTTAAACAAAAATCTTCATGCTCCTCCCATTCTGGTTCTTCTTCCACAAGCTACCAATAGACTCGTTCATGTCAGGCACCCGCATTAAGAAGAAATATGCCTGTTGGTGAAAAATTAATGTAATCCTTATACTAGTAAAAGGACTCTGAAGTGACTGGGGTGCTGGAGACGAGCCCCCACTGAGCTGACATTGCCTAGTGGCGATCCATTGGTTGAGGGACAAGTCTGCCTTGGTGACATTTTGCCTGTCTCTGGTTCCTGGTTTCTAGACTAGTTTCTAGCTGAAACAGAAGTGGTTCATGCCATGCCCTCCCCTGCAATGGTCTCATGTTCAGAGCCCCTGGAATTCACTGAGCTGCAACCTTCTTAATCTATAACTAAACTGCCCAGCTATTGCCGAGAAAGACTGCCACCTAAAATCCTGCGACCTTTGTCCTTAATTCCGTCCCTTAAATTTTTAAGTGGTGTTTCATCTTAGGTTGGTAATGGGGACCATTGCCTGCTCACATCCAATATTGTTTCCTACTCTGGCGTCCCCTGTCCAGTACCAAGTGCATCTTTTTCTCACCTCTTAATGGCAAGATTCGAGTCTTACTGTCTGCACCCAGGTAACACTCAGTGTGTAAAGGACCAAACAGTCCCTCTTCACTACAGTACCTCATCAACTACATTTCTATTGCCTTACCCATTTCTGAGGCTAATTGCTATTGAACAAATCTTTGCTAATGCAGGAAGTTGAGGAGATATGACTCTTCATGAATATAAATGCATGCCACTGATATGCTCTACAAAACGTTTTCTATTTAAGGTCACGGGGGGGGGGAAGGAAATTGACATTTATTGAATATTGACTGTGTGCCAGGAACTGTACATATTTATCTCAATATAGGAATGGTTTCTTTTCTTTTCTTACCACTCTCTTCCTTTGCTTAAAATCTCATAATTTGCAGAATGGTGTTTGTAAGCCTGAAATAATTAGAAAGGACAGAGACAATCAACCATGTAGATCTCAGTGAAATAATGAGAGAAAATGAGGAATGGATTCCTAGGAACTGAAGAAAGTAATAGATACTTTTTATGTGAGCTTCTTTGGTTCCAGTGTAAGAAGAACAGGAATAAGGGAGCTTGTACAATATTCTCTTGTGTTGAGTTGGGAGGGTGGGGCGGGGGAGATTAAGTTTAAGAGAAAATAAAATACAGGAGCAAAAGTGTGATTATGTGGAGGGTTTCAGGTGAAATTTAGTTTGCTCTCACAATAAACCAGTAGGTGGGCACTGTGACAACTTGGATGTCTAATGCCTGTTTCATTGATTAAAACAGTTTTAGAAGCATAGGAATTTTATTACCAATTCAAATCGAGATGCAAAGTATGATCACATTACAATTATGTAAAGAAACTTGAACAAATTATGTCTCCACCCTTTAAGGAAGAGAATAGTAGAAGGTGAATTAAGCTGCACAGCATTTCTAGAACCGTGCTACTAGGCTAAGAGCACTTGCTCTGGAGAGGCCAAGCAGGTTTTCATTCGCCGCTTCTAGGAGACAGGTAATTGCTGAGACCAGGGCCTCCTAGGGCATAGTCAGTCTTCAGTAAGTATCTGCTAAATTAATGAAAAACTGGAAAATTATTTTTTATAAAACACCTTGCTTCAACTTGCTTACACTTGCTTCAGTTTTTCCTATATTTTTTTCTTGTTCAAGGCATTCATTGGATCAATAGTGTGTGAGAGAGAATCACTTGGAGGGCTTATTAAAATAAAGATTTTGGGGGCCACACCCCTAAACTTTGTGATTCAGTAGCCTTGGGGTCTGGCTTGAGAATTTGAATGAATGACAATTTCTCGGGTCAAGCTGATGCTGCTAGTCTGGGACTACATTTGAAAACTGTTGGTTTATTCTTCAATAAGTTCCGTGTATTCATTCCACAAATGGGATCAGGCGAAGGAAGAAATTCAGAAGAAGGGAGAAAGGAGAAAGAGAGGCAGAATCTTTAAACCTTGACAAGCAATGCATGTCACAGTATGTTCCTTTGCGATAAAATATGGCTTTTTGATAAAGCTTTTTATGAGTTTTTGTATTAAAATTTAAATTGTCTGTTGCATGTGGATTTATTCTGTCAAAAACTACCTCTGATGTGTATGCAAGATGTCGTGCACTATAAGCAACACATGCAGATTAGAAGGCACAAAAATAAAATAATGTTCCCACTCTTGAGAAAGATACAGTCTAGTTTAAGCAGAGCAGCTACATTCATCTCATGTGTAAACACCGCTTGATTTACAATAGCTCCCTGCAGTGCTATGCTGAGAAGGATTCTGATCTCAAGTTTCTACTCTCCAATATTGTAGGCATTCGCTACCTGTGGCTTTTTAAGTTAATTAAAATAAAAAATGTATAACTCAGTCACAGTAGCCAAGTGGCCATGAACTGCATGAATTTATGGTCTACTGTTAGAGGTAGGAATAGAGGGAGGGAGCCCAGCTGGGCGTGGCTCAGCGGTTGAGCGTCGACCTAGGATCCAGGCGATCGGGGTTCGATTCCTGGTCAGGGCACATGCCCAGGTTGTGGGCTGCAGCCAATCAGTGGTTCTCTCATCATTGATGTTTCTCTCTCTCTCTCCCTCTCCTTTCCTCTCTCTGAAATCAATAAAGAGATATATTTAAAAGAAACAGAGGGAGGGAGAGGGAGAGGAGATACATCCCAGTTAATATAGTTGAAGAGAAGGAATAGATCATGAACATAAGGCACAGGGTCTTCAACCCAGCCTCAAATTTGTGTTTCTTTTCTTGCTCCTTACACGCCTATGCTCTCAGGCTACATAAAAACTGTGTGTTGTGAAATGCTCAGGACTCAAATTATAGCTCAAAGGGCAAGCGAAACAGTTGCCATGTAAGTTGGAAAGAGAAGCGTGGAGAAGTCAGGAACATTGTCTTGAGGAAATAGAAACTGCAGAGCATAGCCACTCATCGTGCAAAACAGGATGAAAATAAATGACTTCAGTATTTAAGCAAAAACAGTTTTAAAAGTTGCAAAACAATAAAGACAATCTTCCTTGTATGAAAAAAATTATTTAAGGGGAAAGGCATATTCTTTTCTTTTTTTAAAAATTTATCTTTATTGTTGAAAGTATTACAGATGTCCTCTTTGGAAAAGGAATACTCTAATAGAGTAATTTATTAAAAATGTGAGTTAGATAAAGCAAGAACACATATATAAAGTGGAAAAGCACCACTAAAATGTAAATATAAATTTCTTTTAAAATTAAGCAAAATGTGTTATATTTTTGAAGTACCGAAGCACTGCCATTTCCCCCCCATCTGTGTCCTATTTATTTGCAGGTTGTAGAAAGAACAAAACACCATTCTAAGAAACAGTCAATTGATCAGAGGTAGTAATTTATTGATTATATTTATCCTGATGTTTTCAAACATTTTTGTAGGCTTGTGGCAGCATCAAAACTTAATTACTAAATACCTTGCTGAACTAGAGCTAAATTCCTAATCACTATCTCACATTTTTCATATTTACTTAAAAAATTTAGAATATCAGTCAGGATCTTCTTGCAATTCAGGTTACCCTCTATTGCATCTACTCTAAATTAGGGTAGTTGTTGTTGTCTAAATTGTTTTTTAAAGTAATTTAAGATTTCTATTTTATTATTGAAATATAGTTGATATACAATATTATATTACTTTTACATGCACACAGTTGAATAAGATAGTTATTCAATGTTTAAATGCCTTATAATCACTGCAATAAATCAGTAATCACTGTAAAAGTTATGATGACACTATTGACTACATTTCTTACGCTGCACATTACAACCCTGTGGCTTATAAATTTATTTTATAGCTGGAAATATATACCTCTTATTCCCCTTCTCATGTTTTCACTCACCCCCTCAGCTCTCTCCTTTTTGGCAACCATCAGTGGATCCTCAGTACCTATGAATGGTGCTATTTCGCTTTGTTGTTTAGTTTTTAGATTCCACTTATAGGTGAAATAATGCGGTATTTGCTCTTTTCTACCTGGCTTATTTCACTTTGCATAATACCCTGTGTGTGCACCCATGTTGTTGCAAACGGCAAGATTTCGTTGTTTTTATAACTGTATGATGTTCCATTGTGTGTGTGTGCGTGCGTGTGTGTGTGTGTGCGTGCGTGCGTGTGTGTGTGTGTGTGTGTGTGCCGTATCTTCTTTATTCATCCATCTACCAGTAGATGCCTATGTTGCTTGCATTCCTTGGCTATTGTGAATAATGCTGTAATGAACACAGGGGTGCATATATATTTTACAGTCTTATTCTCATTCATAGCATAGAAAGTTGATGACTAACAAGTTGAAGTTTTCTCACATGCAGGAGCCAGTCATTACTCAGCTCAATACTTGAGGTGAACCCTCTGAAGATCTCCAGAGGTCTCTCTCTGGGCCGGTCTTTTTTCTCTGTTCTAAGAACTCTGGCCACTTTCTTCTTTCTGGATTCATAGCTCTGTCTACTCAACTCAGAGACTCACTGAGCTCCATCAACATGCTTCTTACCTGTGTCACTGCCTGGAAATTCATGGCATTAAGCTAAGGCAGTTTCAGAACCCATTTGTTTCTCGTCTTTAAGGCATTACTTACCTTTTTTGCCAAATGTCCAGTGTCTTGCAAACCATTTGATTTTTGGTTGTTTTAAATGGTACCATTAATCTGTCCCCTACTACTAATCTTGCCAGAAGTAGAAATGCCAAAATAGTTTTTTTTTAATTGAATTTATTAGGGTGACATTGGTTAATAAAATTATATATATTTCAAGTGTACAGTTCTATAATACATCATCTGTATATTGTATTGTGTGTACCATCCAAAGTCAAGTCTCTTTCCATCACCATATATCTCCCCTTTACCATCTCCTTCCTCTCCCCACCCCCATTCTCCTCTGGTAATTACCACGCTGTTATCTGTGTCTATGAATTTTGTTTTTTCTTTGCTTAATCCCTTCACCTTTTTCACCTAGCCCCCAAAGCCCCTCCCCTCTGACAGCTGTCAGTTTTCTGTATCTTTGAGTCTGTTTCTATTTTGTTTCTGTTTATTTTGTTCATTAGATTCCACATATAAGTGAAATCATATATTATTTGTCTTTTTCTGGCTGGCCTATTTCATTTAGCATAATACTCTCCAGGTCCATCCATGCTGTCACAAAAGTAAAATTTCCTCCTTTTTAATGGCCAAGTAGTATTCCACTGTGTAAATAAATCACAGCTTTTTTATCCACTCATCCACTGATGGACACTTGCGCTGCTTCCAAATCTTGGCCATTGTAAATAACACTGCAGTGGACGTAGACTGCATATGTTCTTTTGAATTAGAGTTTCAGAAGTGGAATAGCTGTGTCATAAGGCAGCTCCATTTTTAATTTTTTGAGGTAACTCCATACTTTTTTCCACAGTGGCTGCACCCATCTTCATTCTTATCAGCAGTGCACAAGGGTTCCCCTTTCTTCACACCCTCGCCAGCACTTGTTGTTTGTCGATTTGTTGATGACAGCAGGTGTGAGGTGATATCTCATTGTGGTTTTAATTTGCATTTCTCCAATGAATAGTGATGTTTATTTCATAATTAATATTTGACAAAGGAGACAATGGGGTAAAGACAGTCTATTCAATAAATGGTGTTGGGGAAACTGGACAGATAGGTGCAAATGAATGAAACTAGACCACCTTCTTATACCATGCACAAGAATACACTCTAAATGAATTAAAGACTTAAATGTGAGACTCAAAACCATAAAAATCCTTGAAGAAACATAGGCAGTAAAATGTTGGCCATTTCTCATAGCAGTATTTTTTCTGATATATCTCCTCAAGCAAGGGAAACAAAAGAAAAAATAAACAAGTGGGACAACATTAAACTGAAAAGTTTTTGCACAGCAAAGGAAACCATCAACAAAATGAAAAGATACCTCACTGAATGGGAGAACATATTTGCCACTGATACATCTAATAAGGGGTTAATATCCAAAATTCATAAAGAACATATACAACTCAACACCAAAAAAAAAAATCCACTAGTAATCCAATTAAAAATGGGCAAAGGATCTAAATCGATATTCCTCCAAAGCAGACATACAGATGGCCACTGTAGTTTTAAAATGAGTAAAAGGATCTGCATTAATACTGGTATAAAGCTGAAGAAAACTCTGTATCAATTATTGTATTGCCTAGAATAATAGAATGAAACATTTTTTTACTATGATAGCTTAATAATTTGAACATTTGGGTTATTATGTGCAACATCAGGTCTCCATTTCAGGGGTACTTTTCTGAAGCCACCACTCTGAAGCAGTGTGGGCTCTCTAGTCGAAGAAGAGAGACAGAGAAAGAGAGAATATGAATGATATCAGGGGATACTGGAAGCCTGTGGGTGGCATGAAAATCATGAAATAATGTCATGGGGAAAGAGCGCAAAAGGGAAGCTATACAACTGCACTGTCCAATATAGTAGCCACCAACCAGCACGTAACAATTACCTGCAAGATAATAGCTAATGAGCACTTGACTAGTCACAAATGAATGTGCTGTAAGTGTAAAATACGCACAAGATTCTTAACACTTAGGATGAAAAATATCTTGATAATAATTTTATATCGATTATATATTGAAGTTATATTTTGGATATACTTAGACTAAATAAAGTGATTATTGACATTAGTTTTACTAGCTTTTTTCATGTCTATAGTGTGGTTACTAGAAAATATACAATTACATATGTGGCCTACATTTGTGGCTCAATGCATTTTGTATTGGACACTAATTCTATAGATTATTGTTAATATGCTTAGTTAAGAGGCTCTATTATAACCTATGGACTCTTAATATAACTGCATAACCACATGACTCCCCCTCAGATGAAGGTATGGATACAGTTATAGAGTTTTCTCTGCTGCACTGAAACTACCTATGGTCCCGAGTTAAAAAAACACCTTATCACAGAAAGTTAACATCATCATACGAGCCTTTCTATTTGGAAACATGGTAAAGACAGTAACTATGTTCTGGGATTTTCACTGGGCTTCTAGACCAAGACAAACACAAGAACAGAAATGTAAAGGATTTAAGCCTTCTAACGTTTACCACAATGACATTTCCTTGGCTTCTTCACCATTTTTGTTTTCTACCCAATATTTTAGTTTAGAATTATGTCTTTATAATTATAGTATCTGCCTAACTTAAAATGGGACCCCTGAGGGTAAAGATATTTTATGTCTTCTTCATTTTTCAAAAGCTGCATGCATGCATGATTTTTTCCAAGCAAAATAATGTAGCCTTAACCACAGACCTGAGTGATTTTGCATATCCCACCTAGTTTCAAGATTGCATAGTCCAGGAATCTGGGGATTATATTTCACAGTCATAAACTCACAACTGTGAAATATAAATTATTAAAGCATGAGCAGACCCTGGAGAAACTTGATTGATAGTGGTAGGTTGTGATTAGATGCAATGCCTCCCCCGTCACCCTCTCACCACTGAACAAGGAGCCCTTCTGTAATGAACTGGAAATCAAGCTAAGAGCCAACCATGTGAAGAAATTTCCTGCTTGCAGAGTTTACTCTTTGAGCATCACCTTAAACAAATCCAAAGCATCTCAGATTTGACTAGCCCCTGTGTCCTAGAATGAGGACTTGAAGTTTTGTTTTGTTTTGAAATTTGTGCTTTTTTTTTACATAATTTACATAATTTTTGACAAACTACAGTGAGTCAAGTCTTTACTGTATTTTTTTATTGGAAAAACACATACACAAGTATATATTTTGGGAGGGTTAAAACTCCAATATTGTCTGCAAAATTTATAGTCCCCCATCCCATTTTCAAGTTTTTAATTCTACTCAAAAGCAACTAGTAAATATATACCCTGTGCCTAATAGTACACTAAGTGCCATGAGGGATGCAAGGAGAAGTGGGAGAAATGCTCTTGTTTCTCAAGGCTCACATTTTGCTTGAGGAAAGAAAACATATTTTGGTTGAAATATAGCAGTGAAATGTGTAATGAAGGGAGATAGTTAAGGAACACACTAAAAAATGCCTTAAATAAAATATTAAATGTTAAAAATATTACAAAAAGTCAGGAGAAAAAAATAAAGCAATTCATTGAAGACTCTGGCCTTAAAAACTATACGGCTATGGACACTCCGGTTGATCACAGGGAAAACCACAGAGTCAGTATACTCCATGTTTTCCATTATTTTTCATGATCTGGCACATGTAGAATATCTGTGAACTCACTGCTACAAACCGAGAAACTGTTTGGTTAGAGATAACCAACCAACGGGCCTGATTTTCCCAGGCCCTGCCTGGGTGCACTCCAGCCTGAGGGTTTCAGACTTGGCACAAGTAAACTTATCTGTGACGTGTGTGTTGGAATTGATGATTTATAAAATCAAACACCTTTTTGAGGCATTTCTTTCCAAGAGATCACTGGCTTTTTTTTTTTTACTATGGGTTTCCATCACCTGACCCAAAGGCAGCAATCTAGAGGCAGATTGGCAGCTATGAAGTGGAAGAGCGTGAGAGCCCTGGCAGAAGGAGAGACCTTCAATGACACTGTGTCCAGCTCACTAAACCACGTTCCCTCTTGGAAAGCCTGAAGTGAGATTTCCAGAGGACACATAAAATGGATTTTTTTAAATGGCGGGTCTCGAAGAGTAAAAGCATGATTTGTGAGGAAACAGAAAACATGAGAGTGAAAAAGAGGGAAAGCATAAAAAGTTTGCTAGGAAGAACTAATAAATGGGGGGAAAAATCAGAAAAAGTGCAGGCCAAGTGAGGGATGGAAGGTATCTTCCTGAGAAGGAAATAACCTGTCCTCATTCTAAGGCACCAAGGACTGGAGTTGCTGCGGCTGAGTCACCAGACCTGTTATCAAACCCAAAGGCTGATGTTGGACCCTGAAAGGCCACTTGATTCTCATGCACTTACAGGGTCCCATGTCAGAGCCCTCACCCTGCTTCCTCATCTCCCCTCATGTGAAACATGAGCTTATTTCTGTCCCTGGCCACCTGGAAAACCTACCATAACACGCCACCCATAAAGCCAGTCCGGCACAAAGACTCTTCTCCACGGCCGTCCGCGGTGTCCACTGTGACCACAGGAATGCTGTGAGGCTCTGCTGCTCCAGGGGCCAGCTGCTTTCCCATGAATCATTCCATGAGGCGGATGATAGTTCTTGGAATACTCATTTACAAAGGCCAGTGGCTAACTGTAAAGCACTTTATGTTTCCTTTTCTACAAGGAAATATATCATTTCTTATTTATAAATATCTTACTCTTGAAATTTTTTCATGACTTTTTAGGCAACATCACCTAACATTTTGTCCCATTGATCTCACATTTCTCAAGCATAGCAAGCTTCATTTCTGAATACCTCATACTATTTCCCCAAATCCTATTTTGATAATTTGATCTCTTTCTCAATTATTCAATTCTATAGTTGTAGCGAGACAGCAGCCACGGACAGTAAGATAAATGAATGGATAGAGCTGTGTGCCAGTAAAACTTTATTTAACCTTAATTTATAGTTTCCAGTAAACGTATTCTTTTCAGTTTCCTAGCCCCTGTTTTAAACCAGTAAGTTTTAGGGTGGTTTGTTACAAAGCCAAAGCTAAAAGAGACACTGACTATGTTGTAGTTTCTTTTCCCACCTTTCCAACCTGGTTAACTGCTCCTACATGTCTTTTAAGATTCAGTAGAAGCATCGTTTCAGGACCCAAGGCATTGGTTTTGGAGTTAGACCAGCCTAAAGATGAATCTGGATTCTACCACTTACTACATTTTTGAGACTTGGGAAAGCCATCCTGTCTGTGCTTTAGTTTATTCATCTATTAAATATGCCTGGCATAAAATAATTATTTGATATTTAATAATTATAAACAGTTAAATATTGTCATTAATCCCTATTACCCTCACTCCCGGTTTAGAGTAGATGCTCTGCACTAACATGGTATTTTATGCCTACTCCTGTAACACTATTTACTGTATTATGTAGTAATCATTCAGCTGTCCTTGCCATTATTTGATACAAAGTAATTAACTGGTTATTAAGGAGCATGCTTTTTCCCTTCTCTGATGATTTCTTCCAAGAAGACACTCAGTTGCTGCCTCACTCATGGCCTCTCTGTCATTTCACTGAACTCAAGACTGAGCTCATTTCCTACCGCGTTCCTCTTGGAGAGGTAAATGCCCCCTTGGAGAGGTAAATGCCCCCTTGGAGAGGTAAATGCCCCCTTGGAGAGGTAAATGTCCCCTTGGAGAGGTAAATGCCCCCTTGGAGAGGTAAATGCCCCCTTGGAGAGGTAAATGTCCCCTTGGACAGGTAAATGTCCTCTTGGAGAGGTAAATGCCCCCTTGGAGAGGTAAATGTCCCCTTGGAGAGGTAAATGTCCCCTTGGAGAGGTAAATGCCCCCTTGGAGAGGTAAATGCCCCCTTGGACAGGTAAATGTCCTCTTGGAGAGGTAAATGCCCCCTTGGAGAGGTAAATGCCCCCTTGGAGAGGTAAATGCCCCCTTGGAGAGGTAAATGTCCTCTTGGAGAGGTAAATGCCCTCTTGGAGAGGTAAATGCCCTCTGAGAGCGCACTTCCTCTTCTG
The DNA here is from genome assembly GCF_054644295.1 of Miniopterus natalensis. Lineage (NCBI taxonomy): Eukaryota > Metazoa > Chordata > Mammalia > Chiroptera > Miniopteridae > Miniopterus > Miniopterus natalensis. The sequence goes on from NC_142091.1 coordinate 27,509,300, forward strand.
CTCCTCTGGGGACCAGCAGCCCATGGGCGAGGCCCAGTCCTGAGCTCCACGGTCGCAGTGCATGTGTCTGATTCTAGGGTTCAGCGTTAGGTATTCGGAGGACCCATTTGGCCCGCACCTTTCAACCTTGATCCGTCATCATTGAAGATTTAATTTAGACCCTCATCTTCTTGCTTCTCTGTCATATTTCTCAATTGGATCATAGCTTCATTCATTCAGGGAACAGAAACCATTTTTATTGGGCCTGAAACCATTTTTATTTGGTCTCTTTGAGACCCCAACCTACATGTAATACACTTAGAACTGTTCTTGAAAAAATAGTGAGGCATTCCTGGAGGCGGGAAAGGTAGTGTTTCCTTTTAATTCTAGCTAAGTAAAGAGGCTCCCAGAAATCAAATCGTAAATCTCGAGGTTTTCAGGAAGGAAATAGGCGTCTTACCTTCTGCTGAGTACTTGCTGAGCTACAGAAATTTGTATGTCCGCGCTGTGTATTTAATCTGCCTGAGGATGAGAGAGTTTTCGGGACAATCTGCCATGTGTCCCTAAGAACTTTTGAGGAGACATTGGCAGTCAGTGGACAAGCTGTATCTCAAGTGTGTATGGGGGGGGGGGCTGAATTCCCATGGCTAAGTAGGACTATAGCAGGGCTTGAAGTTGCCCCAAAGGCCCGGCCTCTGGGCATGAGCTTTCCAACACAAAAAAAGCAATAAGGCAGTGCTTGGGGGTAAGGAATTAATAGGAGCATGTGCACAGCTGGAAAGTTGTTCATGAAGCTTGTCAGGGAGCAAAGGCGTGAGATGGCTCTTCCAGGAGAATCCCCAAACGAATCCCCAAGGATCCGTGTTGATCCTGCCGTGACAAGCATTCGGCTGCCCGGTCAGCAGGAGCTGAGGAGCAGGCCTTGTCCTCTCTTTTCTGCCCCCTCACAATTTCCTGGCCTATTAGAGACAAAAAGGGAGGACCTAAGAGGAAATAGAGTGTGAATAATAAGATAACAAACCAAGAGACTTCAGACCAAGAATTAGCCACAGAGAAGGAAAAGTTAAGTTTAAAATCTTGGTTTAAACTGTGCTAGATCGTATGATATCCGATGGAGAGATCATTCCTAGAGCTGAAAGAGACACAAAGTGGAAGACAAGAAGAATCCACCTGTTTCCTGATTTTACTCCACTGTGTAAGTCCAGGCAGTAATCAATATATATATGTACATGTAAACATTAACTATTGGATTTTCTCTTTAATTAGATCAGGTTGTTGACATTACAGCAGAACTATAAATATATTGCCAACTCTTAGCAGCAGAAAGAAAAATTAGAGCCGATTATGACAGGTCAGTAAAATGAGGTTATTTGCTCCTACACAGATCATAAAAATTAATTTTAATTGCTGTTCTACAAACACTAAGATTGCTTGATGTTTGCAACAAAACTAGAGCTGATTCAGCATACTAGGCACAAACTCAGCAGCATTTATATGTTTTAAAAATATATATGCCCTTAGGATACGGATAAGAGAACAAAAGCTCAGAATAGCCTCTTTAGTCTATAGAATGAATAGTTAGGCCTGTTCCTTTAATATGCTATATTCTTTTTAAAAAATGATAAGGGTTCTCTAGTTAAATTGCTGTTTCTGATCTGTACTTTTAAAAGATTTTACAACCAATTTTGCTTGCTTTATTTGTTGTACATTTCCTATAGAATTGCTGGATTTAACTTTTCATCACAATATTTTATCACTGCATTCCTATTTAATACAAAGCCATGTGACTGTTGAAAAGGTCTACAGTAATTTGTGTCCCCAAGCACACCATTTCTCTGACTACATGCATTTTTTATACCCTAACTCTTATTGTAATTCTTATGATCAATAAAGATGCTTGCTCAGAAGTAGAATAAATTTGTGAGGTATAAATATTTAATGACCCAGGCCTTAAATCATTGTCCACTCTTACCTAAATAAAATTATTTTGTATTCTTAGTGGTGGCTTATGTAAATTGAGAGAGAAAAATCAACAAAATTATTCCTGTTTGTAGCAGTTATAGAAAAATTGCTTTTTACATATTTATGGATATAACTAAGTTCTGTCCCATGTATTAATGCTGAAAGGTCATATGGAGGAAATCTACGTAAGATTTGGATAACTTTCAAGGCATTTTGTACCTGGATTCCCATTCCCAAATGTGCATGGGTCAGGCTAATTTAAGCAAAATAACAATAATTTGATAGAGTTGAATTAAGTGCATAAAATCTATGGATGGAAATGCCTAAAAATGAAACTCAGAAGTTGCTACAAACAAAAAACCAACACCTAATATGTAACTGGTACACAAATATTCGATTACTGAATTAAGATTCATTGATAATTAGTAATTAAGATGAATTAATAAGTTTAGATTTTACCAGTCAGATGTACTTGAGAACTTTGATTTGGAAATGGGATGAGAGATGGTGGAGTATCTCTTAAAGTATGGAATATTCAAATTAAATACATTTTCTTTAACTAGCTAGAATATATTCCATTATCTGAAAATACACGTGGAGATGTCAAATAGGCAGCTGATCATATATGAGAAGAGATAAGAGTGTGATCCATGCTGGAAATAAACATTTGGGAGTTTGGGGTAAACATAAGGTTTTTAAAGTCATTGGACTGGGTGAAATCACTAAGGAAGTGAATGTAGATAGATTAAAAAAGAGGTCATGGATTAGGACTGGAACACATTAATGCTGAGAGATCTGGATTAAGCGGCAGGGCCAACCAAAGAGACTAAGAAAAGGCCAATGGGACACCTACACACCCAGGAGTGTAAGAGGTCCTAGCAGCCAAACGTATTAGTTTTCTAGGGCTTCCCTAACAAAGTATAAAAAACTGGGTGGTTTAAAACAACAGAAAATTATTGTCTCACAGTTTTGAAGGCCACAAGTCTGAAATCAGGAACTCAGCAGGGCCCTGTTTGCTATGGAGGCTCTGGGGGAGAACCCTAACTGGCTTACTCCAACTGTTCGGGCTTGCCAGCAATCCTTGCCTTCCTTAGCTTGCATTACTCCAATTTCTGCTTACGTATTCACATGGTCACCTTGTCTCTGTGTGTGTGTCTGTGTCTGTTTTCCCTTCCTGTGAGGACACCAGCTATTATGTTAAGGCCCAGTGTAATCCAAGATGACCTCATTTTTATTCACTACATCTGATTTTATTTCTGAACAAGATCACATTCAGAGGTTTCAGATGGACAGGAATTTTTGGAGGACACTCAGTAAGCCAAGTGAAAAAGTGTTTAAGGAAGTGGGAATGACAAACCTTATCAAATGATGATGATAGTTCAGAATTGATGAGGACTGAGATTTAGATTTGACCATTAAAAATAGCCACATAGGAGTCTTGGTTCCCTCAACCAGGGCAAGTTCATGTGTTGGGTGGAAGCTGTGTGTAAACCTAACAGGTGCACATGCTGAGAAAAGGGAGGAGAAGAATTAGAGACTGAGTATACATGGCTCTTTGAGGGTTTTAAGTAAGGTGGGGTAGGAGTGAAATACAGAGACGAGGGAAATAATTTTATTTCTGTATGCTTACGGGGGTAAAAAGCAGCAGGAGAGAGAAGAAGAATATTGGCATAATAGCATGTTTCCTCTTGATATAATCAGCATATCTTCATACAAGTAAGAAATAAACCCTATTTTGACTTTTTAATCTCCTTCCCTTGAGCCTGATGGAAGCTAACTTGACTATGGATCTGAGGCATGAAGGGCTATTTGGAATGATGTTTGTGGATAACCAGTAGCCCTTTGCAAGATAGCACCTTGAGGTCATCCTTAAATGCAGGCAAGTCACCTCCAAATCCCAATAGGCCTCAGGGTTTACGCCAGGAAATGGTCAATTTTTTAATGACTAACAAAATAAATCTCTCATCTCTTGTAGCTAAAGTCTGATAGTGCTAACAATCAGATTCAGAGTTTGATTCTGCAAGCGTTCCTGGATTACTAGTTTAGATTCACAGCCTCTCCTAGCTCTTAGATTAGAGGTAACACATTGCTTTTTTAAAAAAGTGAAATGCTCAGAAAATTCCTTAGATGGAACTCATCAGAGTATATCGTCTGATAATGCTGTACTTAGGCTAAACATCAGCAGCAAAAACACACACAGGAGATCCTCATATGCTCAGAGATTAATAATATATTTCTAAGTAATCAGTGGTCAGAAAGAAAGCGTAATGGAATTTCAAAAATATTTTGAGTAAATACCCAAATACTGCATATCATATAATATGGAATGCAACTGAACTAGTTTTTAAAGGAAAACAATAATATAAAGGTGTGTAGTAGAAAAAAAGAAGGGTGAAAAATCAATGAACCAAGCATCTAGTGTAAGATATTAGAAAAATCAAACCACAATAATCTCAGAGAGTAAAAAGAAGTAATAAAGAGCAGAAGTTAATAAAATTTTAAAAACATATAATGGATCAACCCCTGAATATATATATATGTATATGTGTATGCATATGTATATGTTTATAATCAGTACTCAGCATTAGTGTAATATAAATAAGATATTATCATAACTACATTGAGTATATATCAGGAATACAAAACTGGTCTAATATCAGAAAGTCAGCCAGTGTAGTTTTCCACATTAATAGCTAAGGGAGAAATTATAAATTATATTATTATCTCAATATATGCAGAAGTTTTGACAAAATCAACAGTCATTCATTATTAGAAGAAAAACAAACGAGGCAAAACATATTTTTAACCTACTAGAAATAGAAAGAGACTTTTTTCATTCTGTTTAATGATGCAACACACATAGGTATAAACACACATATATGCAGTTAATTCTCATTATCTCAAGTAGTTACTGAATGCTCAATTAGCAGATACTGAATCATTGCTTCTAGGGAAGATACACGGTTTTGTTCCTACAAGCCTGTGTTCCCAACATTTTCATCAACCCACCGTGTCTGTCTGCTTGAAGGCAACTCTATAAATATGTATTGTAATCATCAACATTGAAGTAACAGGCAACCGCGCTATAACTCATGCCTGAGTGAAGTTTATCTAATATACATGGCTGGGCAAAAGTAGGTCTATGTTGTTTGTGTGGGAAATAATACAATAACTAATAAGTAATACAAGAGTAAACTGTGTTTCATGTACTCACAACTGTAAACCTACTTTTGCCCACTCGTTACGTATTTTCTGGGTAGTACATGTGGACACAAAACAGCAATTCAGCACTACACCTGGGGCCCGTATTAGACAGTGAAATTACCAAAGAAAGTACAAAAATGTGAAAAACGTGACACCAAATGTTGACGACACAGACACTATTCACAGCATGAGAGCTGAAAGGAGCAGTGGCCTGGCTCGTCCTCGGCTGCGTGACTCGGGGTTTTCACCACCCTGCCCAGGGCTGTGAATGAGCTGAGTTCAGTGACAATATTACCCTTAATGTTGAAATATCAAAAGCTTTCTCTCTGAGATGAGGAAGAAAATGAGGTTGCCCGCCACCACCACAGCTCTTCAGCTCTTCAGCATTGGCACAACCCCAACCGGTACAATAAGTTAGCAACATTTACATAAGAATTGTAAATAAGTAAAACGGTCAATGTGGTTGTGCATTTTAAAATCCAAACATCAACCAAATTAATTTATGAATTTTGCTAGATCGAATTTACAAAAACAAGTTTATTTCTATGTACAAGAAAAAAAAGATAAAATACAATTTTAAATAGATCTTATTTATAGTAGCATCAGTAATATCCCATTCTGAGGCCTAAACCTAATACAAGATATATAAGATCTCTGGAGTAATCTGTAAAAATTTAATGAGAAAAATTAAATGACACACATGCTTATCAATAGGATCACTCAATATTATAAAAATGTCAATTGTCTCTAAATTGATCTATAGATTCAGCATGAACTCAATGAAAACCTCTTTAGGGATTTTGCAGTGGAAATCAATAATTATTCTTAGATGTGTATATTTAAGGGCCAAACACAGAAAGGCTCCAGAAAAAAAAAGGGAGAGTATTCACTCTACTAGACATAACAATTCATTAAAAAGCTACAGTGAGACAAATATACCCAAAAAACCTAAACCTAAATAGCAACTGTAGAAATGGAACACGCATTTATGGACATTTCATTTATGACAAACTGGCACTACAGAATGATGAGAGAAACTAGGACAACTGAAAACCAAATGGATAAAAATATTTTTGGACTCTTAACATCTACATATAAAACTTAAAAACAGTAGACAATAACCTTAAATGTACAAAGAAAATAATAAATATTTTAGAAGATGGCAGAGGAGAAAAGCTCTGTAACTTTGGAGTAGAAAATGATTTGTTGAACAAGACACAAAAGCACTAACTTAAAAGAAAATGAATTGATAAAATGGGCTACTTTATAATTAAGACTTTCCCCACCAGATATACCAGTTACTGATTAAGGATGCAAGCCACAGAATGTGATAGTTATTTTCAATATGAACAATCTCTGAGACCCATGTCCAGGTTGTGTAAATGTCCTCTGCTGAACAATAAGAAGACAGCACTTCACAGAAAAGTCAAATAGCCAGTAAACATGTGAAAAGATGTTTAAGCATGTTTGCAATCAGAGAAATTTAAATTAAAATCATAAAGAAGATAATAAAAGAGTAATAAACATACTGCAGTGGCAAAGCAAAAACAATAAATGCCATTATGATAAAACTAAGAAGTATGACAATTCTAAATGGTGAGGATTTTGAGAAGTGGGAATATTTATACACTGCTGGTAAGAGTATTCATGGCTCCTTTAGGGAAAACATTTGGCGGAATCAAATAAACATAAATATATGCATACATCTTGCTCTGTTGATTTCACTCTTAGGTTATATCCTATGGAAGAGTATGACTTTTTTGTTCGGGGATATATAATATATAAAAAATATATATAAGTATATATGAATGGTCATAGCATCATTGTTTATAATAATCCCAAACTGAAAGCAACACAAATGAAAGTCTATAACACATAAAATATATGTGGTACACACATTTAAGGAAATGTATAAGTGATGGAAATGGATTAACTACACTAACAAATGGTCAAATCTTAGACTCAAGGAGGAAAAGCTGAACTTAATAGAATATATAGAATACAGTCTGTATCATTCCAAAATTTACATATACATATGCCTAATTGGATAATAAATTACAAAGGAAGGAGAGAAATTAAATGCCATAAGGTTAGGACCGTGGTTACTGCTGGGGGAAAGGAGGGGTTATGATTTGGAAGAGATATGTGGATGTGGGAGTGTTGGGGATGCTAGTTCTATTCTGTCTTTTGAAAGAAGGGGTCATCCCACTGTTCACTCTATAAGTCATTAAATTGTACATGTATATTTTTTGTTACATTTCCATATATTTGTTACAATTCATAATGTTTAAAAGGAAAAAGAATGATATTTTGTAAAATAAGGGTAAGGGTAAATTAAATGGGCCTAGAGATTTGGTAAAAGGGAACACAGGGCTACTTGCGCATCATGACTTTGCATTTATTTAATCAATGGCCTAATCACTTAGGTGTAAAGGGAGTGAACTATAATAAATTATATGTCTGCTATAGTGACTCTTGTGCTTGACCTTGTTCAGTCACCAAAGGAGGTATCAGCACTCCCATTTTACCAATGGGCAGAAAAATTGAATTCAGAAATGTCAAGTGGTTTGTATAAATTTCTCCAGGTAGTGAATGATATCACCAGGATTCACATTTAGATGGTTTGACTTAACTCTAACATGCTTTCCACGATACCTCATTAGTGTCCTCTGCTTCTTACCTCCCTCTCTTACCATCACAATTCTCCCTTAAAGGGTTTTTATTTATAGGTTGAACATTTGTGAGGACACCATGGTGTAAGAAATGTGCTAATAGCAACAACATAGTAAGGAGTTTTGAATTCTGGTTTGGTAATGAGCAGTTATCTCACTTGGCCCCTGCTCCTCTAAAGTGCTTGAATGTCATATGCTTCCTGTAAAATAAATATAGTACTGAGAAGCACATTAATATGTATGCACAAACTCCATTTACATCTAAGTAAAATTTAAAAAGATTATCCACTTTATAGATTAGCTTGCCATGACCTATGAAAGACCTGTTCTTTAGGATTAAAATAATAATTATAAAAGCAAAGATAAGCTGTAAATGTATGTTGTATTTTCTTAGTCACTTTACCAAATGCTAACGCAAATATCAGAAATACCAAATATCAGAGCAGAGGGGGATTGAAAAGCTTTGGGGATAGTGAGGTGTGCTACAAATAAAGATCATAAGAATATGCAGGGCAATAGAAAGACATTAAGAGAGGTGCTACAGGAGGTGATGAGGCACTAATCAGAAAATTAGAATATCAATGACTGTTAAACATGGGCTCCACTTTTACCAACATACACAGACCTCTGTGTGAAATCTGAAGAACAGTGGTCCCAGAAGTCCTGGGCCTGGTCCATAGGCTTCTATGGCTTCCATTACACTAATCCTAGGTACACGTAGTCTTTTTTTTTTCCCCTCTAGTTTCCTCCCTGTGATTTAGTTCACAATTCTGCTATGTTTTTGAAATAGCTTTCCTTTCTACCAAGAAATTTCAAAATTCTCTTTAAATACATTTACAGAAGAGATAGCCGATAGACAAAAGATCTTGTATCTTAGGTTCATACCAAGCACAGTTTAATCCCCGATATTATCGATTAGGGAGAACAAAATCATGGAAACATCTTTTTGTAGCTGTGGGTTTTCTTCTAAAGATTGTGTGAGATGAGAAGTGCTGTGAGGCCATTGTATCAATGACCCTTTTATTAGCTCAAATGTTTTTCTACCTTGTTCTCAATGGAGTCCAATATTCTATAATTTAAATGAAATTCCTGGTTCCCTTAATAGAGACTGCTCCGAACCAAATCAAAGCCAAAGCCCATAGCACAAACGGCAATAGTGATGATGATGATGATCCTTTCTTTAAATACTACCAAAGTATGGGAAGATACTGATCACCAGCACTCTGTGAATGAAGGCAGAGGCGAGAAGGCATCACATGGACAGTAAGGAGGAGAGGTGATGAAATGAGGAGTGTGAAGGGAAGGAAAGAGCATGACAGGAAAGCAAGATCCTAGACTCAAGAGACCTGGCTTGGATACTAAATGAATAAAATGATTTTCTTCAAGTTTATAGTTTTATAAACTTGAATAAAATCATTTGACCTCTCTTGGATTCAAATCCTCATTTATAAAATACAGAGGCTAGAATAAATGATATTTATTGATTTTCCAATGTCATTCAGAATTTTCTAGTATCCACACTGAGATATTATAAAGTCTAAACACTGGTAGCATATATACTATATATAATAACTAGGAGCAGCACACAGGCATGAACACCCTGTGTTTTGATATTCACGATGTTATTGTTTCTTCTGTGGTGTAAATTAGCTAAAACTCTACTATTGTAAAAGGGTGGGTCTGAGTTTTAGACTAAAACACTCAAATCCTTTAGGCTCTAAAACATTTTTTTTTTTCATTAAGTAAAAATTTCTTAAAAAGGAAATGTAAGACTACCTCACAGGTGGTCATAGGTGGTCCAGTCCAGGAGTCTTTATTTTATTATGTCATAACTTGAAGTCATTTCTTTTTCTTCTGAATTTATGATCCAGACATTTTCTAAAACTCTACATTAATTTTTTCATAGTAGCTTCCTCCGCCATGGAAGTAATTGGACAGTCTTTGAAAGTGAAGGCTAAATGAGTGTCATTTGCTAGTAAAGATCATTACTATACCTACTGCTTTTTAATTGGGGATCACGGATGTTGAGTATTTGTCATGCTCTCAACTCTTCAGAAGGTTAAATAAACATCAAGGGCCAGAAGTCAAGACCTTGCAACAATCCTACAGAATAGTTGGGGAAAGCATAGGAAGATATGAACGTGGAAAGTTTGGGGACAGTGAAGTGACCATGTAAATGACTTTAAAGAATCAGACGAAAAGTTAGGGGAGAAAAGCAAAAATCCTGCTCTGTATTGAACTGAGGTCAAGATAATGGAAATGAAGAATCATAGGGGTTTTCAACAAGAGGGTGTGACGTGATGAAAGTCATGTTTTAGGGAGGCCAAACTAATGTGTGGATGTATTGAACAGTGAGATGAGAAGCCAGGAGACCAGCAAAGAAATTGCAGGAATAAGCTGGCTATGGGAACAGGAACGTGAGGACAGATCAGCAATGAGGGGATGTTTGCCTTTGAGCATGCTCACGGACTCACTGAAAACAGAAATATTAGATATTAATAAAACATTTTTTCATCTTCAAGTATCATTTAATCAGAGATGATGCTTAAAATCCCTAGACTGTCCTTGATAAACGGTAAGGAAGATTTACTATCTCTTAAAAATATTCTACCAGGACATTTTTTTTCTGAATCTTAACCCAGAGTATGAAAGGATCTCCAGTGGTTAGTCTCCCTGCCTTTCACCAGAATTGCTTTCAAGCCGTGCCCGACAAATGGCTGCATATATAACAATTTAAAGATGCTCTGACATTTGTACAAAGAAGCCACTCGAATGTGAAGAACATTGTAATCACAGGAAACTTTAACTCTACCCAGATAGACGGAAGCAAAACAACTTTGACAATCTTATAGGGAGAATAAAACTAAAATGTCTGTTTATTGTACAGGTCAAAAGGTGTAAATAGTGTATGTCAGCCTTCAAAAAACAATGTATCCAAAAGTTCCCAATGTATAGAAAATTAAGCAATGGTATAATCTCATGAATATTATTATTAACTAGCAACAGAAAGAACAATTAATACTAACCAGGTAGCATTCTTTTTTAGCTAGTTCAAAAATGCTAAACAGAAAGCAGCCAAATGAAATTCATACTAAACTCATCGTGGTTTGCTTGCTCTTTAGAGCAACCGTATCACTGACCATGAGGGCATGGGTTATTGTGTGGTTTGTTCCAATGCACCCCAGGTATCTGAAAGAGTGCCTAGATTGTAGCAGCCCACAAGATATACTTTCTGTATGAATGAATACTCTCATATATGTTTACATGGCCTTTCAGATATCCTTAAAAGAAATTGTTTCACTTTAATCTTCGGAGGTGATAGCAAAGGCAGTTCCCAGTCCATACATAACATCCAACAAATCCTACATAACATGATGCAGAATAAAGAGGTTCGGAGGACTGGATTTGGAATTAAAAGCTTGACTGCATTTGGGTTTGGGTGCTGGTGCCTATTAGTTATAGATCTTAGGTAAGTCATGTCATTTCTCTGATCTTTAGTGCTCATATCTATATTATGAGACTAAAAATACCTGTTAGGTTGGGAATCAGGTTTCCCACCGTTGGAGTGGGAGATTACAAATAAGCAAGTGAAAAAGTCCAGAATGATCCATGTGGCAATGGATTAGAGTTGGATAAATCAGTATGAAGTTAATTTTAGCTTAATATAGATACAGATGTTTAAAGAAATATTCATAAATATGTGTATTTACATGAGTTCCTATATAAACGTATATTTTCTTGTTCTCTCCACTGAGATGACGTAGAATCAATGATGCCCGGGAATTAAAAGCACATCTAGCACTCGGATCTTAATTTCTAATGCTATTCTCCAATAAAAGGAACCAGGGTGCCCTGGAGAAATAACTGATTGTAGGACTAGGGCAAGAAATGTATGAGATGAGCCCAGGTCATCTTGCAAATTCCAGAAGGTGCTGAAAAACCAAACCAAAACAAAAACCCAGAATGATGAAAGTATGTAAAAGGACATAGCAACCGACTGAAAAAGCTCCCAATGGCCAAAACTGAAATGATTTGACCAACAAAACAAGTAGAGTAATATTGTATTATTACTCTGGTATCACCCTGGTGTATTACACTGGCATAAATATTTAATAAATAAATAATTTAGGGGAGAATAGCCAAATTTCCCATGCCAAAAAACAAAAACAAAAACCAAATGCTGTATGTAGATATTCTGCCCTTAGGAGCTAAAACGTAACCTTTTATCATGGGCTGTGCATTATGACGGTCTTCTCAAGACTTTCGTCATGGAAAGGGGAGCAAAAAAGTGCCTTTGTGGTGGAGAAACCTGGCAAACATCGCTTTATCCAGGTGACATTATGTGGTAAAAATGTTACTTTACTTCAGTGATCTTCCTCCCCAAACTATATAACCCAGTTTAATCATGAGAAGAAACATCAAGTCATTAGGAAAATTCCTACTGAGGGACATTCTACAGAATATCTAACCAGTGCTTCCCAAATACAATCATCAGAAACATAGAAAGTCTGAGAAACTGAGACTAAGGAGATATCACAGCTAACCATAGTGGGATATTCTAGATGGGGTCCTACAAAGGAGAAATGACATTAGGTAAAAAACTAAGGAGACCCAAATAAGATACAATATAATGTATCAATATTGATTTATTAATTGTAACAAATCAGCCATACGATTCGAAGGTGTTTCTGCCAGCTTTCTGTAAATCTGAAATTCTTCTAAAAGAAAATGTTTATTTAGAAAACAACCTACCAGATATAATCTATAAAATTTAGATAAGGTAAATATTGTAAATATATAAGGCACAATGCTAATTTACCTAATTCTTTAAATTGCCAGATAGGGAGATAGTACAGGTGCTACTTGAAGAAAATTGGAATTAAATTGTTAGAGCTTCTCATCATATCAAGAACTTCTCTCCCTCTTTGGCTCATGTAGAGATGATTTGGTCATCCTATTAAAGGCAGTGTCAACTCTGGCTTCTGTTGAATCTATACTTGGTATTGGAATAGATTAGTTTATGCTACAATACCAAATATCTTCCGAATCTCAGTGGCTTAAGTCAGCAAAGCTTCTTTCTTGTTCACAATGTGATTCCATTACAGTTTGTTCCACATCATTCTCATTCAAGAACATGAATTAATAGACTCTCTACAAATTAGCATCTCACCCCTTTTTCTAACACTGTGATAATGGGAAGAGACATAATGAATCTTAAAGCTGCCTATGTGATAGTGCCACATATTATTTCAGCTCCTTGGTCAAAGTAAATCTCATGGCCACATCTTCAGGGAGGTAAAAAAAAAGACAATCCTAAAACACACCTGCAGATAGTAAAAGCACGAATTTTAGTGAACATAAACGACTATCACGTTTTAATAACAATCTCTATTATCTATTTATTCATTCATCCATTCAGCCAATAGTAAAGAATAGACCACATTTATCTTTAATGAAACTGGAAAGTTTATACATTAAAAATTCATTTCCTCACTTCTTGATAAGTTTTTAGACTTCTCTCACTGGACAAATGATGCTCAAAAGCTCAAGATCTCATGATTCAAGCTGATCCCCAATATAGAAACTCCTTAGGCTATCTACCTAAAAAGTTCTGGGTGAAAAGAACGTGCTGTTTTTTAGTAGAATGCCTTCTTTCAGTGACCAGGTTCGATTCTGGTTTCTTTATCATAAGTATATGACATGGCAAAGAAAAGGGAGACAACGTAAGCGATCAACCCACAATAGTCAACTTACAGGGAAATTTCATCATCAAAAGCACAGGCTTTTGTTCAGATCCCAGCTCTGCATTTTTCTTTCTTCCTTCTTCTCACACACACACAAAAAAACACCTGAGTGAGTTAGATATGCTTTTTATTGGACCAATTGCAAAGGCAAGACAAATAGAAAGAAAATATAAAACATAGCCTCTGCCCTTCAATAAACTTCACAATATGGTGGCTTATCTCTGGTTTGTGTCTCTTATATCGGCTTTTGATGGCTATTTGGGGGACAAGGGGTACATTCTTGCACCTCAGGGGAAAGCCATCACTATAATTTCTTCTTTGATCTGTAAATGATCAGTGCTCACAAATTACAGAAATCTGTTTCACAAGCAAGTGTGACTTCCATGGTATAGAATATGATAGCTTCTAGCAGAGCTTCCCAGAGGTTATCCACATTGCCTGTTACAGTGTCTGAAATTTTGTTATCACAGATTCATTTCACTGGTAGGAGAGGAGAAACTTTAAGAGCCTACAATAAAAATGTGAAGACTTTAGGAAGAAGAGTACCTTAGGCTTATATTAGTTCGAACTAATGAAATTATCCCTTGACAGTGCAGAGACCAAGACACTGGAGTACTACTTAATACTAAGGGCCCTGGAAGGCATAAAATGGGAGAAACAGGCACGGAAAGAGGTTAGATGGGTCTAAAAGTCTTATTGAATCCGCTGTTTTGCCTACGGGTAAACCTGAATAAAAGAAACAGCGATATAAACACTGGAATAAAAGCTGCCTGCTGTTAAAGTTTTCAGTTCATTGACAGACCAATCTTTTCAGCTTCATATTTTAAAACAGTTTAATAAATCCTAAGTGCGCAGTATTAATAAATACATTAACACAGAGAAGAAGGTCCTAGGGAGAGTAAAATTCTTTTAAGTCATTTCCATGCCATTATTTTCAAGAAACACGGTAGGGTTTAATATGAGATTAGCATCGAAATCAAGACAGGCCATTATAAGTTTTTTTACACATCCTTCAGATATGCTTTCCTTGGTGGGCTCCTTTGGCCTCCCACTGCCATTCTGTCTGGAGACTGTTTGAAATCAGGGCTCTCTCTGCGGGCCATCTGGCAAGGAGAAATTAGCAGGCATATAGCTGGAGACAGGCTAGAGAATCCGTCTAGTCTAACAAGGCAAGCGTTATGACTCCACTGACCAGATAAATGGAGCAGGAAGGAGATTGAAGCTACGTGACAATATTTATTATTAAAACACATTTCAAGAGCTTTCTGTTCTTCAGGGGAGAATAATGAATGGAAGTGCTTAATAAAATATGAAGCCTGCTCTTTTTGTAAACAAAGCTTGTGAGATGAAAGTTACCAGGGGATGTCTGCCTCCATAATGGGAGATCCTTTTCTTGGTGGTTTTTTCTGTGTGACCTGGAATGACCATTCATTTTCCTTACCGGAAGCAATGCCACTGATGCAAGCCTATGGTCATTTTCCTAAGCTACTCGTAAGCTGACCACACATGCTTGTTTGCTTAGGACAGTCCCCGTTTATTCTGCTGACCTAGTATCTTTATTAATAGCACAACGTTCAGTCTTAAAAGCATCCCGATTAAGATGATTCATTATATGGTCACACAACTAATAAGCAGTCTCTGTGACTGGTTTGGGCTTAGTATAAATTGATACCGGTTTCACACTAGTAATAAGCAATGAAAAACATTGATCATGTCGTTTGATTAGAGTGCTGCATTTATGAGATCAAAATCATGCCTCTCACCCATGTGATGGCAGGGAAGAGTAAATGTGTTCCAAGATTAAATAATTTTCTCCTAACTACGTTAAATTTCACATACTCTCAGGGACAGTGAAAGAGAATATATGTCTGTAAATACACACCCTTTACCCGGAGGCTTACCAGACATGTGAATTTGGACAAGTTACTTTGCCCCTAGGAGCCTCAGTTTTCTCATCTGTAGAACTAAGATAAGAAAGAGCTGGGTTATGATATAAGTAAAAACCCAAGCCTTCCTAAGGAGAGCCAGGGAGACAAAGGTCACTGAATTTGGAATCAGAAGACATTAGATAATGATGCATCACTTACTAGTTGTGAGGCCTTGAGCAACTCATTTTAACCACCCTGTCTGTGCCTTGGTTTCTTTATGTGTAAACGTAGGTGTTAAAAGTTCTGAAGGTCTTTTCTGTTGCAAAAAAGGAACATACAGAGATGGTAATGGGATGGGGAAATCTGTAACTGTACTGTGTGCGCAAAGGGGATTATAAGTTAAAGTTATCTCAAAACTGGATTGACTGCTAAGGCTTTGGGATGAGGGTAATTCTGTTGAAGTGGATGTTTGCAAAGCAACTTCTGCCTTTTAAAGGAAAGAATGGAATTTATTTTGGTACAGAGTTTTTCTTGATTCTTAAAAATATTGAATTGCTGGGCTCCCTTGGTCATGAAAATGTGAGACAAATACTTTCTCGTGGTTGGCAAGAAAATCTTGTAAGCTTGTGTAGCCATACAGTATGGGCGCTACATCCTCAGCTGTAAATGTGCAGTTTGATAAGATAACTTGTGTATATTAACAGGACTGTACTTTGGTATAATTAGAAAAATATTTCTTTTTTCCCAATATATGGAGTTGTTTTATACCTGAAAATCATTATTTGTTTCTGAGATACTCGTATGAATTTATGTCCAAACTTTTACACAGGAGCAATTAAAGGCCAAAATCAAACCACAGAAGGTACAGGAAATGTGTAAACCCTAAACTTTTCATCAATTCACTCAGGGGGAAAAAGTAACATTTAAAATAATAATAATAGCAGCTAACATGCATATTATACAACAGCACTTACTAGACTACAATGCTAAATACATTTTAAGTGATTTTCATACAATAACCTTTTTAATTCTCACAATAAACCTATAAAATAGGAAATATTCTTATGTCCAACTTACAGATGAGAAAACTGAGAATATAAGTAAGGTCTCTATGGTCAGGCTTTAAACTTAAGTGTTTGGACTTCAGAGTCTTTTAACTGTATCCAGTGTCACCTCTTCAGCATTATGCAATTTATGCTGTGAGGTCTTACACTGGGTTCTTTACAATTAAATAAGCTTAATGGTTTATGGAAGTGCTATCAGACTATTGTTTCTGGAGCTCATGAAACCAGATTCCACACTTCAGGGATGATGTTTCCATCTAATGGCTCCCACCCTTGTCATTCTGGAAGGTAGTGAATTATAGGCCTGTAATAGAGCTGGATTCTAGACTGAGAGAAAGACGCCCTCCCTTTGGGTCTAGATGAGCCTGGGGTCTGAGGAGTGGAGGTATTGGAGCATTTATGGTAACGACTTGATTCCTGCCATGCAAAAACATTTCAAAAGCTGGGGAAGAAGCCATCCTGGTGCAGGAAGCTGAGGTCAGGTTTCAGCTCATGGGGTCTAAGAGTATTGACTTTGAATAGAAGTTACAAATAAGTCTTTGGGCTATATTTCTGTTTTTTCTAAGCCACAAATAAATCTTTATACAGGGCAAAATGTGGTCTCATTAGTTCTGTAGGAAACAGGAGCCCCAGCGTTCCCCGGGGCCATAGCAGGGCAGGAGCGAGGTGAGCTGTGGAGGAAGGTGCTGTCTAAATGAAAAGCAGTCTGGCAGCCATGTCAGGGGAGAGTGAGTTTCTAGGCAGAGGATGATTTGGGATTTGATTAGGATTACCTTCAGGCAGTCTCTGAAAAATTCAGAAATTGCTTGGGGGACATTTGGTGGGGACAGACTGGAGAAGCTGATGATATTTGAGTTACATAAAAACAGTTAAAGAAGTGAAATAGCCTAAGAAATAGTTTAAGAGCCTTATAGTCACTGAATTCATTTTTCCAAGACGTAAGACTCTTAGAGAAAGAAAATGAATATTGCTTTTAGGATACTACCTGTGTGTGTTAATGACCCACTCTTCTGTGTATGCCCAACCCTCATAACCCACCCCCACCCCACACAAATGTGGTTCTAGGAATCCCTTAGCCTTCCAGATAAGAACCATTTAAATAGTTCCTCCAAATTCTGATATTACTTCCAAAAGTGTCGTTTTTCTCTATGGAAGCGTTCTGTGCCACATCACAATTTGGCTGATGAGCCTCATGCCCCTCAGGGTACCTATTACCTTGGCACTGATCACTGGGTCAGTCATTCACACCACAGTGGCAAAAGCCACACCAACCTCATGAAGGAAAAACACCTCTGGATGCTTTCCTGAGAAGGCACAGCAGGTGTAGCTGGCACTTAGAGCTCTGCAAGGTTCTCTGTAGCATATAATACGCTCCTGGCCTCGCTTGGTCGTTCGGTATTTACATCAGACACGTGAAAATCTTGCCCCTATGCCTCCGCACGTGCTCCTGCCAATCTGTTGGTCTGTATTGTTCCTTCTCTCACGCCCACAACCAAAGTGCTTGGCTCCTCTGCTCCGTTTCTGAGAGGGGAGCACATCATTTACTCAAGTGGGCTCAGTTCCTAGTACCTCTCGTAATGAGGTGGCTCCCTTAGGTATTGTTCTCAAACGCTGCCCCTCAGCTTTCATGAGACTGAAGTACTTCTGGAAGTCTTCTATTTGCGTCTGTACTTTAACTGACCAACAGAATTGACAAGGAGACCTTTAGAAGATTTTTAAATATCCCATAACTATTTATTAACTTAATAGTATATGGGAAGAGGCTCTATAAAATACTTCTAAAGGGGTATATGTGCAAGCCAATTAGCATAATTATCTTTTATTATTATCATTGAAAATTCTAAAATGCTCAGATGTTATAAATATACGTATATTTTTAATTCGCAACCGAGGATATTTTTTCCATTGCCTTTCAGAGACAATAGAAGGAAGAGAGGCAGGGAGAGAGGGAGAGAAACATCAATGTGAGAGAGACACACATCGATTGATTGCCTCCTGCTCGCACCCTGGACCAGGGCTGGAGATCGAGCCTGCAACTGAGGTACATGCCCTTGGCTGGAATCAAACCCAGGCCCTTCGGTCTGCTGGCCGATGCTCTAACCACTGAGCAAAACTGGCTAGGGCATGTTATAAGTATTTTAAGAATGAATTACAACTCACCTATCTATGTAATATGGGCACACTGATAGCTTAACCCTCTAATGCGCAAAGTACAATGCTAGTTAAACCCCCTTTTTGAGAGATGGTATTCAGGAAATAACTCATGGGATACTAAAATCCTTTTTAAAGCACATTGATAAAGTAAATTTCAGTGTGGCTTCAAGTGCTGAAGCTACTGTGTCCTAAACAGGTCCACGTATCACTTAATTGTATTTTATGTATCAAATAGCAGAGTGAATTGACCAAAAGACCCTGTGATAGAAGTGCCACATCCACCTGGAGAAGGGCTCTTGAGAAAGGCTGGCAAGATCCCTCAACCGTAATTATCCGCTTCCCCACAGAACTCCTTCATTTCCCTTCACCTTCACATGAAGTACCAGAATTCTAACTACAGCAGGTCCTAGAATAACGTCGTTTCCTTCAGTGTTGTTTCATTTAACATGAGATGCTATAGAAACAACTCTTGTGGCTTTTTTTTTTGCTTTTCCTTTTTTTAAAAAAAGCCTTTATTGTTGAGAGTATTATAAATGCTCTCCTTTTATTTCCCCCATTGCCCCCTCCACCCGGCTCCCGCCCCACCCAGGCCTTCCCGGCCCTATTGTCCATGTCCCTGGGTTGTGCACATATCTGCATATAAATCCTTTGGTTTCTCTTCCCAGCCCGCCCCCCTGGCCCCTGAGATCTGTCAGTCTGCTCCACGCTTCCATGCCTCTGGTTCTATTCTCTTTCATCAGGTTATTTTGTTCATTAGATTCCTTGTTCATTTATTTTTATTTTTAGATTCAATTGTTGATAGGCATGCATTTATTGCCATTTTATTGTTCATATTTTTGACCTTTTATTTCTTCTTCTTGGTAAAGAAGACCCTTTCATATTTCATGTAATACTGGTTTGGTGGTGATGAACTCCTTTAGCTTTTCCTTGTCTGGGAAGCGCTTTATCTGTTTTTATAACAATTAGCCAGTGCTGAAATCGGTTTCACTGTATGTCATTTCACTTAAAGTCGGAGAACTAGTCCTTTGCTATTCAAAATCCCCCATTAATATTCTACGTACTGCTTACACTTAGGAGGGTAATCGACAAGTACTAAGAACAAAGCTCTTCCTAAGGAAAAAGAACTTTGATAGTAATTTGGGAGAGGGTTAGATTGCCAGGATAGGTCAGTTTGCTGAATGAAGAATTCTTTACATTTTTCTCAGGGCCACCGAATTGGTCAGGCAATAGCAGGCACTGACCTCTTAAAAGCAAAGCAAGGCAGCTCTTCCTGAGCAAGGCACCAACAGATTTTGAGTGCACAGTTCATGAATTTGCAACGTTGTAAGCCCCACCGCCCACAACCCAAACCAGCTAGCAGAGAGCAGAGCAGGGAAAAATCTCAGTGTATGGGGCCCCTTCACCCATTACTTTACATAATTACAGAGAAAAGTCTGGTTGTATTTAATATGGAAAAAGAAGCCTTGATCAGAGTATAAACTTTACAAACGGTGTTGGTAGGCAAACGAGCCAAAGGGAAGGTAGGTAGAGACAGGCAATTGGCTATCGTGTAGTTATAGGATGAAAATATAGAAGGGTCAGAGACTGTCATGTTAGAACACATTTTTAAATACTATTTGCTATGGATATAATTTTATTTCCCCTTTTTATTATTTTCTTTTAGTTTTAATCTGGCTCTTAGAAATTATAGCAAGTTTTTTAAATTTATTTTTAAATTTATATATTATTACAAACATTTTATTTATCATGCAAACATACACCCATATATAGCATAGGAGTTTTCTTTAGTAAATAAGATCACAGCGTAATGTCCTATAATTTAACATATTCAACGATGTATTGTAAATCCTTTAATGGGGAGTTGTATTTTGGGGAGATATTGCTGATATTTTATTTCTTCTTTTTTATTGTGGTAAATATATATAATGTAAAATTTACTATTTTTAAGTCTACAGTTCTATCTCATTGAGAACATTCACATTCATTGCTGTGTAACCATCACCACTGTCCATCTCTAGAACTTTTTTATATTCTCAAACTGAAACTCTGTACCCATTAAATACTAACTCCTCATTTCTCCTTCCCCATGCTTATTGGCAACCACCATTTCTTCTTTATTCTCTATGAATTTGACTGCTCTAGGTACCTCATACAAGTGAACTCATACCTTTTTGTTGTTGTTTTGTGACTGGCTTAGTTTATTTTCCCATAATGTCTTCAGGGTTCATCCATGTTGCGGCAGGTCTTGGAATTTTCTTCCTTCTTAAGGGTGAATGATTTTCCATATTATGTGCATAACACATTTTGTTTAGCCATTTATCCAAACATGAACCCTTGAGTTGTTTACACCTTTTGAGCTATTATGAATAATGCTGCTATGAACAAAGGTGTACAAATATATTTTCATGTCCCTCCTCTCATTCCTTTGGGGTATATACCCATAAGTGGAGTTGCTGGGTCCTTTGTTAATTCTATGTTTAATTTTTTGAGGAACCATCATACCATTTTCTATAGCAGTTGCACCATTTTACATTCCTATCAGCAATGCACAAGGGTTCCAATTTCCCCACATCCTTTCCAATACTTATTTTCTGTTGTGTGTGTGTGTGTTTAAATAATGGCCATCCTAATGGGCGTTAAGTGGTATATTTTATAGCCAGTTTAAAACATCCTGTTACATATACTTGCCAGTCCATGCAAGAAAACTGGGTTGCCCACCAAGGTTTGCAACATTCAGACACCCTCTCTTATTTGTTCCTCTCCTAATTTCACATAGCTCTCCCCTGTCCATCTCTAATTTCTCAACTCTGTGACTTTTACACCTCACATTTAGCTCTTCTAGATATGTTTTATTCAATTTCAATTTTCGCTTTTCAAGTTTTTCAAATTTAGAAACTTGCCATAGCACTCTTGCCTATATTTTGAATTTGCCCACCCCTCTGAATCCAGCAACTTCCATTGACTCAGCTGTGAATTCATTACTCATGTCTAACTCAGCATCTCTGACCATGAAATGAAGATATAGGCAACAAATACTACCTGTAGGATGTGTGCAAACCTGAGGCTTTGGCCCACACCCTAGCTTTCTAACTTCTAGGGTAATTCTGACTCTAAAAGAAAATACAAATTTTGTATGTGTGACATAGAACATGTCTATTTAAAAATAAATCTCATCACAGCAACTTCCTATATAGGACACTACTTACCTAGTTTTGCCCACTTTTGTTACCAGAATCTGTATATGCCAGTTGACACATGCCATCCATCTAGTACAGCTATCAAAACATAACAGTATCTCATCAATATATGAAGATGGACTTAAGGACTAATTGAGCATATCTGATCTCCAGGAAGTGATAATTATATCTAATTTTCTATATAATTAACTTTTACAAGGCAATTATAAATTGTATATATAAAAGGAATTTTTATATGGATTTTTATCTTCCTCCAAGGAGCCTACGAGACTCTTAAAATAAGAGAACGTCTATATTTTATTTGGTCCAGATTTCCCTTCTTTTTACGTTGCCCACATTTGTTAACACTGTTCTCTGTGCTTCACGTGTTTTGCTTGGTATGTTTGCTCTTCAGAACTCTGTGCTACATATGCCTCTTTGTGTAATGGTACTAACTGCTGTTTATTTAAAATTCACTATTTGCAACTGCTTAAGTTTTTTTAAATTTAGAATCGATATCAAATAGATGTGCTCCTTCCCCTGTGCTCCACAGAATGCAGTCACTAGTTTCTTGTTATACAGGGATGTGCAAACACAGGTTTCTGGCTATGAGTATGCAAAACAGAATTTTTTTCTTGTGTTATTATTATTTATTAATTATTGTATTATTTTCTATATGAACAACTGTAAACCTACTTTTGTGTACCCAGTATGTTCCAAGAAGTGGTCTTTCTGCCCACAGAGAGTTGGCCCACCACTGACCTTCACGCCGAGTGCTCTGGCAAACTGCTTCTCTCTTCGGCATCTCTGCTCTAAATATGCATAAGCAGAAAGCTCTAAATAATGCTTTTTTTTTTAATGGTCTAAGCTGAAAATGAATTCCTTTCCTAAAAAGTAAAAACACATGGTGCTCTAACACTTCATTTGTACTCTCATTGGATATCTTATGGTACAGCATCAACTTATGGATTTTATTATTTAGCTGTTTACCTCCTAAATAACACGTGGCTCTACATGCATCATGGAAAGAACTGGTAAACATCCATGTTTTTCAGACAGTGGCACACATCTCAAAACTACCTTTGGTCAGTAAGTCAGTTCATTGTGTTTGTAAACAAAATGTAAATACATTGAAACTTGTTGCGACTGTAGTACTGGTGCAGCCAAGAAGTAGACACTACTCCCTTCAGAACTTCCTTAAGACGTGAAACTGGTGTTTTCGTATTTCTATTTAGATCATCTAACTCCCACCACCAGCAATCACCCGTTCCCATCTAGCTATTCAGTTCTATCTGCCTTCCAAGCCTTGTCCCTTATACTGATCCCTTTTCCAAAAAGGAAAAAAATAATAATTTCAATGTTACTTTCCATTTGCTGCAGACAAATCAGTCCAGCTTCTGACATTAACCTTTTTGTTTAATGTTGCACATCAACAAACCTCCATTTTTATTTTTTTTAAAAATATATCTTTATTGATTTCAGAGAGAGGAAGAGAGAGGGAGAGAGAGAGTTGAAACATCAATGATGAGAGTCACTGATCGGCTGCCTCCTGCACGCCCCCTGACTGAGGATTGAGCCCGCAACCCGGGCATGTGCCCTGACCGGGAATCGAACCCCGATCGCCTGGATCCTAGGTCGACGCTCAACCGCTGAGCCACCCCCGGCCGGGCCCTCCATTTTTTAATAATAATTTATGATTCAAAGTTATTTTCCGTACATGATTTTCTTTTTCCTCAAGATAACAATATAGGAACTTTTAGATTCATTTTCTATATAACAGAATTTGCTTATGTTCACCTAGCTGGCAGGTGCTTAAGTATCTTTAATCATAGGTGCTTCTCTATGAGAAGAGCATGATGTCACCATTTCCAGATACTTTATGTTAAGGGTAATTGCCTTTAACATAAAGTACTGACAGTGTAGTAATGATCACATGTAAAAATGGATCCATAGCACTGTTTAGCTTGGGTTGGGGGATAGGAGTAAAGTCTGTCTCTTTTGACTCAATAATTTCATTGATTGCCCCACACAACAAAATAGCTTGTCCATTGGTTCCTGTTAGGTATGACATTTTACTTATTAAAAGGACAATGATAGAGCATAAAACAAAGCCCATGCTCAGGAAATTTGTCTAGATGTAGAATAGTGGTCACATGTGCTTATCTTTTGACCCTCTCCCAAACCTAACTGAAATTACAGGAGAAAAAATAACTTACAAGAGCAAAGAGAATAGAAAGATATGAGAGAAAGTTGAAAGAGAAAGACCCGGGGTCATGCTATGGGAGCCAGCAAAGGGGAATGAATGGTCACTTCCCAGCACAGCAGCTGTACTCTGGACATTAACAGCAATCTTTGCAGATTTGCAGCTGGAAGACAAAGAGCTTTAGGAGGGTGCAGAGGGGGTGAAATTGGTGAAAGACTGTAATTTAAAATATTGACTTATATGTTTGGGCATTGGAAAGGAAATATTGGTAGCTGTTGAAAGATATTTGGAAGTATGTTGAGGAAATACTAGCGGATGTGTAAGAAAAATAAGGCAAAAAATATTAACTTCAAAATAAACCAAAATGATTCAAGAAATAAACTATTTAGTGGTTATAAATATACACATAACTGTAATACCCTAAGTCCTATCACTTTATTAAATAAAACTTAATAAAGAATAGTGGGAGAATAGGAACAGCAGAAGCAGGGATGGTGTATGTGTGCAAGAAAGAGAACTTCTCAAAAACCACACAAGGACAGAAATGGTTCAGTGACATGGAAGCATGGATCAGACCGACGAATCTCGAGGGATGGAGGGGGGTGGGGGGGAGAGAGTAACCAAAGGACTTATATGCACATGTGCACAACCCCAGGACGCCGACAATGGTGTGGGGAGGGTGGTGGGACGGGGTGGAATGGGTCATTGGGGAGAAAAAGGGACATCTGTAATATTTTGAACAACAACAAAAAATAATTAAACTAAATTAAATTTAAAAACCATACAAGGAAAGGTACTAGGCAATGGTATCTACCTAGAGCAGATCATTCCAGAAGTAGCAGTACAGATTTATTTCGGAAGACAGAAACAGTGGCACCGTCTTTTGACTGTTGTTTTCTGAGAAGCCTTTCAGTAATTATTTGACTTCTTTAAATATGTATGTGTATTATTTAATAAAAATTAAACAGAAAAACAACAAAGCAGATATTTGGTTAATTACATTTCAAGCCAATTTGTAGAGAAAGAAGATGTTTCTCCTGGTGACACGTGCCAGCATTATAGACTTTTAAATCAATCCTCTAATGATTTTTTTACAACTCTAATAACTTACAGTCTCTAATTAGGAAGCACAAAATTATGTGAAAAAGACTTATTGCTGTAGACAAATTGGAGCTAGGGGGCAAGCACATGGTATGTGACTTCCTTATTTATGATTAAGATTTTTAAACTCAATTTAGATTAATTTTTTTGTATGAGATATACAATATTTACAAAATTTCCTGATGTATAATTGATACTTAGCCAAATGTATTGACCATAATTAAACAGTTTAATAATTTTTAAAATACATTCCTATCAAAATATAGAATATTTAAATCACAAGAGAAAGTTTCCTTATGGGCCTTCCAGGGACAAACAGTTAAGATATCTGTCAGCATAGATTAGTTTTATCCATTCTAGAACTTGAAAAGCGAAAAATCGTTAAAATGTGTACTCTTTTATATAAAAGTGAATTATTTCGCTGATTGCTGCATATCAGTAGTTCGTCCCTTTTTGTTGCTAAGTACTATTGCTTTGTGTGACTACACCTTAATTCTCTTGTTGATTGACACTTGGATTATTGCCAGTTTCTGAATATTCTGAATAAAATTTCTATGAATGTTTGTATTCAAGTCTTTTTGTGGACATGCATTTTCACCTACGAATAGAAAACACATGAGAGGAATTTCTAGATTGTGGATAGATGTGTGTATGACTTTATAAAAAACTACCAATATCCCCCCCACCCCCCATCAATGTAAAAGAATTTGGTTGTATTACGTCTTTCCCAAAACTTGGTTATCTCTCAAGGAATTTGTCTGTTTCATGTAGGTTGCTAAAATTATTGGCAAAGTTGCCATACTATTCCCTGTTGTTATTCCTTCAATACATGTAGACTATGTCATGATGTAGCCCCAGTAATCCCTATTAGTGATTTGCGTCTTTTATTTTTCTTTCATGATCAGTGTTGTTGGATTTTGCCAAATAATTATTCTGCAGAAATTTAGATTCTCTTGCTGTGTTTCTCTTCTTCAGTCTGCTGAGAAGAATAAATGAAATTAATATTTGAGTGTTAATTAATTTTGCAGTTCTGAGATAAATTCCACTTGTTATGATCAAAATGCTAGCATTTTAAAATAATTTTTAATTTATACTCAGTATATAATGGTACATATATTCCTTTTTGTATAACATTCTTGTCTGATTTGGGTATTATTGTTGGCATCAGAAATAAGCTCCAACACTATTTTCTGAAGTATTTTTGTTAAATGTTTTATTCAATTTGCCAGTGAAGCAACCTGATTTTGAATTTTTAGTATGAATGTGGGAGGTTTCTAATTATGAATTTTATTTCTTTATTAAATATATGGCTCTGCTATTTCCTCTTGAGTCAGTTTTGTTAATGTGTGTCTTTTAAGAAATGTGTCCATTTAATCTGAATTGTCAAAAATATATTTGGCATAAATTTTTTTATAGTTTTTCTTTAGTATTCAGTAAATACCTATATGATCTGTAATGATGATCCCGCTTTAGATCTTGACGAGAGATGTCCCTCAGTTATTCTTGATTTATAATTTGGCTTTCTCTCATTCTCTCCCTCCCTCCCTCCCCCTCTCCCCATCGCCACTCTCTGTCTCCTGTATCAGTTACGTAGAAATTTATAAAATTTGTTGTCTTTAAAAAATAATTTTTTCACTTATACTCTACTTATTATTTTTATCTATTGTTTTACTACTTTAGTGTCATGTCTTATTTTAACACCGTTATTATTATCTCTTTCTTTCTAGGTACCTGGTTTAATATGTTCTTTTCTGTTTTCTAAGCATAGAAGTGTAGATGATGATTTTGAAACTTTTTTTGTTTTGTTTTGTTAATTCTCACTGGAGGATATTTTTTCCATTGATGTTTAGAGAGAGTAGGAGGGAGGGGGGAAAAGGAGAGATGGATGCTGAGTGACATTGATGCTGAGAGAGACACATCAGTTGGTCGCCTCCCTCACACACCTGGCCCCGGGGATGAGCATTGGACCTGCAACCCAGGAACCGCCCTTGACTGGGAATCAGACCCATGACCCTTCTGTGCTAAGGCCAAAGCTCTAACCACTGAGCACACAGGCCAGGGCTAAACTGTCCTCTTTTGTAATATAAGTACTTAAAGTTTTAGCTGTACCTCTAAGTACATTTAAGCTGCATTCTAAAATTTGGATATGCTGTCTTTAAATTATCATTCTATTCAAAATCTTTTCTAATGAAACCATGATTTCTTTATAGTCAGGAACATTTCTCCAGCCCTGGCCAGTTTGGCTCGGTGGCTAGAGAGCCGGCCTGCAGGCCGGAGGGTCCTGGGCTCCGTTCCCGCCCCGGCACGGACCTGGGTGCAGGCTCCATCCCGCCCCGGCTGCGGCGCCTGCGGGAGGCACCCAGTCCACGTGTCTCTCACAGGGGTGTCCCCCCCCCCTCCACTCTCTCTGAAAAGCAATGGGAAAAAATAGCTTTGGGTGAGGAATTAAAAAAAAAAAGAAACATAATTCTCTATTGTTTTCTAGGAATTACGCTATGCATCCTTAACTTATGAGAGCATATTTTTAATAAATATCGTATTATCATGTATAATTTTAAAATTTAAAACAAAGTTGCTCCATTTACCCTCTTCATTCATTATGCTATATTGTTAGACATTTTACTTATGAACCCCACAGCACATGCACATTTTAATTTATTTTTTCTTCAGTCAGTTATCTTTTATAAAAATAAATAAAAGAAATCATTTTACATTTACATAAATATTTTCCATTTGTATCACAACTTATTCATGTATGGAGAACTGTATTTCTATCTGATACCATTACATGTCAGACTGAAAACCCTCTTTATTTTATTTTTTATTTTAAATATATCTTTATTGATTTCAGAGAGGAAAGGAGAGGGAGAGAGAGAGAAACATCAATGATGAGAGAGTCATTGATCGAGCCCGCAACCCGGGCATGTGCCCTGACCGGGAATCGAACCCCAATCGCCTGGATCCCAGGTCGATGCTCAACCGCTGAGCCACGCCCGGCCGGGCTGAAAACCCTCTTTAAATACTTCCTACGGGGCAGACTTACTGATAACAAAATCTACCAACTTTTATTTATCTAAAGATATCTATATTTTGCCATCATTTTTTCAAGTGTGTATTCCAGACCTGTAACTCAAGGTGGATTTTCTCTTTATTTTTTCAATGATAGCATTTCATTATATTTGGCTTTGTTGTTTCTGCTGTGAGCCCAGCAGTACATTTTTCTCATTCTCTCTCTGCATATAATGGTTTTCGGTTGATTTTAAACATTTTCTCTTTATCTTTGGTTTTCAGCAATTTGATTATTATATGCTTAGGTGTGCTTTTTTTGTTTCATCCTGCTTGGAGTTCATGGTATCTTGGATCTTTATATTTTTTTCTTAAAATTTGGGAAACTTTGGCTATTATTTAAAACATTTTCCTACTCGAATCTGTCCCCCCTCTTTTTCAGTGTCTATGACATATACCCTAGACTGTCCAGTGTTACCGAGCGGGTCACTGAGCCTCAGCCTTTTTTCTCTAACTCAGATTAGGTTTTATCTTATATGCAAGTTCACTAATCTTTTTGTCTACAGCATCAAATGCTCTATTAAGTCAGTTCAATAATATTTTCATTTAATATCTTAATTTTCAGTTCTAGTATATCTGAATTGTTCTTTTTTATAATTACCGCATCCCTTCTGAGAGTCCCTACCTATATATTCATATGTACCCTAGATCTTTAAACGTCATAGTAGGTGTTTTTCTCCTATTTCTGAGTCACTTTTTCCTGCGTCTTTGCATATCTACTATTCCCAATACTGTGAATGCTACATTGCAAAGTGCTTGGATTTTTTTTTTTTTGGTCTTCTTTTAAAGAATTTTTATGTTCTGATCTACAATTTGGTAGTAGATCAGCTTGATCCCCCAGGGTTTGTTTTTAGGTTTTGTGAAAGCATCTGTAACAGCGATTTTCATCTCGTGGCACACCTAAACTAATTACTAAAATTCTGCAGCACCCTCCAAAATATATTTTTTGCTGGCCTGACAAAAAATAGATATAATTTTTATTGATTTACAAAAAAAAAAAAATAGTAATTAAATAGTCATTACCTATCCTTTTTCCTTCAAAGTGACTTTTTAAAAAATCAAGTGCCTACACTTGTATGTAAGGATTTCTGGTACCAAGAGCTAACCCGTCAGACACAATTTTATTATATGATGTGACCAATAAGATGCAACTTTATTATGTGACCTATATATTTATGGTTCCAGACAGGGCATTCACACCAGAAGGCTATTGTGTTGGCTGTTGTCATTTTTATCATTTGACAATCTAAGGGAAAGAAAACCAGTGCTCCTGACTAAAAGTCGGGTATTGCACTTTTAAAAAATTCTTGCTGTACACTGATTGAAAATCGCCGATCTGTAGAGCAGTCCTATCACTAAGGCACGGCAACTTTGTCCTGTGAAATCTCTCCCCTGTGCTATTGTGAAGTTTAGTGTCTCCAAGGACTGTACGACTTGCAGAATATTTGTTTATCTCAGAGCTATTCTCTGCTGGGTTTAAAAATGTTTTTCTTAAGTATATGTGGCTTAGTATTCTGACAAGTCTCAGGAGATCTCAGTGCAGATTTTGATGCTACTGCTCTGAGCATCTCCCTCTTCTCTAAAACCAAGCCCCACAAATCCCTCCGACCTCAGTAGCCCCCAGCTTTCATTTCTTTTCACCTACATAGTCCACTCACATCTGTTTCGGTTCACAGTTTTGTGCCATGATTTAAAAAGTGTCCTCAGGCAGGAAGTCAGGCTGAATTTGAAATTCACTTTACGTGTTTCCCTTCTATCAAAAATTATAGATCATTGCTATGAATGAAAATGTTAATACATTTAATTTTATTCTTGTTTAAACCTGTAGAATAAATCCGATACCTGTTGCTCTGCCATGGCTAAGATCACCCTTCTTTTTAAAGAAACTGTAGTTTTAAAAAAATAACTGGAGAGTTTCTCCTAACAATAACACAATAAATATATATTTACCTTGATGCCATTACTTTGAAGAAAACCATGGTCAAGGCCAAAATAAGCAAGGAAAATTGGTGGTAGGTTAGAAATCTTTTTTAGTCCATTTTGTTACTTTCAATAAAAAGTGGTTCTAACCTGGCACCAACTATGTATTGTGCATGGTAATCCTAAACCATATTTTTCATGGTTTTTCTATCTTCACTCTGCATCATGGTCCACTAATCTTTGTTTTCACAGTTTACTTGATTCTGTTCACGCTTCCTATATGTTCTTATCATACCTTTCTGAGTAATGCAGGGAAAAATACCTTAAGTAAGTTAAACACAAAATATTTTCACAAAAAGCTGTCTTCATCTCTAAGGAGGCTGCTTTTTGTGTTAGAAAACTAACAAATTATATACATATTTAAATAATCTTAGGTCAAACTGTCTTGCTAAACTTAAAATGCTTGTAAAGCAAGATGTGAGACATGATGTAATTATACTTAAATTATAAATAGAGATATGTGATAGTTTGGTAATAGAAAGACTGGTCCAAGCCTTATAGATCTAGAATCTAAAGTTTATTAGAATATTTACAAATAATAAATTATTTTTGGTGTGCTTATAATAGTTGAATTCATATACAGCTAATATACCAAGCAGGATACAATTAATTAATTTATTATGGAAGATGATAGGTTGAGAATTGCCTATATTCTGTATTTCTTTATGCTGGACTCTGATGCACATATATCTAAAGAAATTGCCTTCTCTGTAACATATTTCCCTGGGCTAGTTATACCCCTTCATTGTTAAATTTCTCTTTTAACTTTGTTAATATCATCAATGAAACTGTAATTCAAAAAATTTCCAGGCAATCCCATATAAATTTTGTCTCCTTCTATTATAGATTTATTTAAATCATTTAACTCCAGGAAGAATTTTGTAAAATTCTTCTCCTACATGCCACCAACTACCCAGCTTAAAAATTAATATAAGCACTTTGCCCTAATGAATAAAATTTGGATCTTTTACATGAAAATATATCTAGTGTCCAGTAATGTGGCATGGTTATTGGATAATTGTGTGCACTGCCCTTCTCCATTGTTAGTGGAAGCGGGGTTCTTGGGGTGCCACGGGAATAAGCATTTCTGGAGGCCCCCACAGGAGGCTGAGATATGGTAAAAAGCTATATTTGCGTGAAGTTATATACCTTGGTTTCCCAAGTCCCATTTCCCTTCAGCCAGTCCTGGAACAGCTGGGGCTGCAGCAGAGCTAGAAGCAAAGCCGGCGTTCAGAGTTTCTGGGCCTCGGTGGAGGTCAGTCCGGCAGAGCACCAGGCTAGCTGTACCCCATCAGTGCACTGCGTGCGGGCGCCCCATGGCTGTGGGCGCCTGCGAGCACACCCCCTGCAACAAGAGCCCCAGGAGAGCAAGAAGGCCAAGCGTGGAAACTCCCCTTGGAACAGGAGCTTACGTATCTCAGACTTCGTGCTCTTGGAGTGACCACAACTATTGTGCCTATGACCCCCTCCCAGGCGTGGCTGACAGGTGACCACCTTTCCTACGTCAGTCAGACTTACTGGGCGGACATCTGTTCTTTCTTTGTCCACTCCCTTCCCTCAGGACCTGCGGGGAACAGCCCTGGAGAATGTTAAGCAAATGGCTGCCTATATTCTCTGGCCTTCCCTTTGCTCCTTTCCAGTTAATTAGTAGTCAGGTCAAATACAACAATATCAACATTACAAGGAGGAAACTTGAATAAAGACTGAGAGCTAAACAGATCAAATCACTCTAAACATTTTTGAAAAAAATTCAAGGCTTAGAATGTTGTACCTACAGATGACAATGAAAGAACATTCTTTTTACCTGCATATTGTGGAAATCACTATTGTTTGTGTACTGGATTTTCTTCGTCAAATCCTAAGAAAGATACTAAAATGATAAGTATCACTAAAAAATAATCATATTTGAATATTAATAACATTGTGCCAACATAAATACGTATGCCCTTCAAAGTGCATTAATAAAAAGAAAAAAGATATTTAAAGAGTTTAAATAAAACACCCAAACCCCAAAGCTTAAAGATATTAAAACAATTCCTATGCTTTAAGAGGGAAATACAGCTTTTGAAAGATGAAATAATAGGTCTATGCATTTTCCCATTTAAGGGAACATCACAGAAATCCTGACAACTGCAGCAAAAAAAATGGTGTTCTAAAGCAAAAAGAGTGTGTATACTCTCAGTGTTACAAGTTTACAGATCCATATAAGATGAAATATATACAAATGCCATAAACTGAAACCTGACAAATGCCAGCATGAGTCCTAAAAACAAGATGACAGATCCTTTGGTCTTATTTATAGATTCAGAGTAAATATGGCTGTATTTGTGGCTAAAGGTAACTCCTAAACACATAGCAAAAATTATTTATTTTCCACCCGAAATGGAATATGCTATCTAGTTTGATGTAACTTCCTAGGTTTACTCTGACATGAGGAAATAATGAATGTGTCAGTCTTTAGTTTTTAGCTTAAAAGAATGAAGAAAAGAAAAGCTTCCACAATCCCGTTGAAAAGCCGCCCACATGCAGGCTTTTGGATATTTGAATTACCTGCTAATTAATCAACAAAACTTATTAGAATACATTAATATATTTATAAATAAGTCAATTTCAAGAGTAAGATACATTTCACTTCACAGTAGTCATCAGAAAGTTTTTTAAATTACTGGTGCAACATTTTGCATGCTAATTGCCAAATATGCTAAATTAAATTTTTAATTTTATTATTGTGAGCTACTGAAGTCTTCTCAGTATTTTCAGTCAGTCGTTTTATAGGGAGTCGTTGCCTCTACTATATGCTAGCTAGAATCCTTATACTTAGGGAACTTTCAGTTGACCTGGGAACACCAATAGATTACAGAAAAAGCAGTAAACAACATGGGCAAAATTTTCTTGCCCTCATGAAGCCCTTATTCTACCTGGAGAGCCTGATGCTAAACAAAGGACTTTACAAAACATTTTCCAGATCAGCTTGTTAATTTCTGAGAACGTGCTGGGTTCTATGAGAGTGTCTAACAGGGAGTCTGGAATTGCTCTTTTCCATTTCAATAGATGTAAAACTCTTTCAAACTCAGAGAACTCACCTGAAAATTTTTGTTTTAAGGGGAGCTTTTTGTTAATTGCAACACTGCCTTGGTATATTTGCAAGTTTATGTTAATTAGCAGAAATGGCCAGCACTGAAAGATCAAACAATCTACAATTGATTATGAACCGTTTCCTGTTGGCCCACTATGTGCTAGGCATCATTGCTTACTCGAATGATGTAAAAATACATAGAATAGTAAGAGCAGTTGACTGCCAGAGTGATGCAGGTGGAGAGGGGCTGGGGAAGGGTACATATGAGATGGAATGGGGGCTTGGCTTTCCTCAGTTGCTCTAGAATGCGAAATCTTGATTACATTTACAGGTTGAATGTAAAGAGCCAATAAACAGAAAAATGTTGAAAACTTAGGAAGGTTACATAGTTAATGGAGTAGTTGTGATTTTGTACAACAAAATACAATGCAAAGGCCGACGGATTATTTCTGGATTCTTATTGTTTTCCATGAGTTCCCACAAGAAACAGACCACCTAATGTATTACAACATTAGCCTAGGAAGCTACTAGGAATGATGAGGTTTGCAAGCAAGAATGAATTTTTTCTGTTCTTGCTGATCTCCTTTTAAATATTTTTACACCAAAAGTAATATAGCAGTTGCTGCTTCAAAATATGCAGCAAATACTGATAGGCGTATGTAAAATCTGAAAGCCCTCCCAACCGTTAGACGTAACCTAAACTAACAATTTATTTGTTTCCAGACAAACTTCTCTCCCAAACATAACTCTGAAGTGAAAATAACATAAATCAATAAAGTTTGATGCTTGCCAATGAGCTTCAAGAAAATGCTGAGGTCAGAAAATTGCAAGACACTGATCATGGATGATTCTGGGTGGCAACGAGGTCAATGGCTTTTACCATGGAAATGAAAATAGAAACAAAAGACAGCATAGGTTAATGAAAGAGCACCCCATGGGTTGCTGGGACCCTGAATTCCAGTTCCCGCTCTGAGAGAATTAATTTTTCTGTATGATCTTTGGTTAGTCGCCTATTTTCCTTGGTCTCAATTTTCTCTTTTATAAAATGAGTGGAATTGTCTGGTCGATCACAGTAGTCTTTCTCAATTTTAATGATTGATAGATTTTTGCAATTTCATTACTTCCAGTTAATATATTGGGTTATAACTTTCATAGGTTTTGGAATTAGTAGAAATAATTCTTTCAAAAGTAGTGCTCTTAGCCCTGGCTGGCGTGGCTCAGTTGGTTGGAGCTTTGTCCTGGGCACTGAAAGGTGGCAGGTTTGAGCCCCAGGTCAGGGCACATACCCAGGATTCAGGTTTGATCCCCTGTCAAGGTGCATACGGGAGGCAACTGGTCGATGTTTCTCTCTCATCTCTCTCTCCCTTCCTTCCTCTCTCTCAAATGAATTAAAAACAAACAAACTAATTCTCGAGTGAGGATTAAAAAAAAAGTAGTAATCTTAGACAATGAAAAATTCAATGACACTTACTGCAAACAGGGAGTCAAAGAAACTAAACATAACAATGCTACATATTTTAAATTCAATTTCACTAGCATTGTAAATGACATCTCTACAAAACAAAACCTTTGTCATTGGCTGTATAACTTTTAAGGGTATATTACCTCAAAAGATTTCTAATATCGTAAAATAATTTGTATACTCTATTTTCATTACTTTTAGTAAGCTATGTGGTAATAATTCTTCTCCCACTTTGAAAATGAACAAAGTAGGTTGGATTGTTATTATAAAGCATCTCAAATCGCATTTTTTGTAAAACATTAGCATAGCTAAAAGTTACATGAAATTTTCTTAAAGCTTAAAATATTTCACTGATATTTTCTCTTTGTAACTACCTGGATTTGTCACAGTTCTGGAATAATAATTTATTCAGGCATTCATTTAGCAAACATTTATAAAGTGCCAATTAGAACATTTTACACTTAGTCTCACCCTTCTAATTTGATTGATTTTTATGGAAATACATGGTCCTAGAGGATTTAAGATATAAATGGATGCTCTTGCTCTCTTGACTGATTAATAAAGAGGAATTGAAGAAATCAATTAGAGAAATGAAGCTATTATTTGGAAAATCGTATGCAAATAATTATCAAACTATTATTTTAAAAATAATATACATAATTAATTTCCATTTGTTTGGTACTCCCCTACTTGCTGCTAATTATTATTAGAATCATAATTAGCACTTATAATGTCAAGCATCTTGTTAAGTACGTGCATGTCCTAGATTGTAAAATATTGTTAATGAAATTTAGCTAATATTCATTGAGCAAATGCACATGTGTACATTAGTATTCAAAAAGATAGCCATATAATGATAAACCATGCATGTGAATATGTGTGTGTATGTGTTTCAACAAGTTCACAATCTTTAAATGGGAGAGGCTAACAAAAAACATTGTATCATGAAATGGATGCTACAAAAAGCATGGCTTCTTCGGGGTGGTACAGTGAAGAGTAATTAACTGCAGGGGAAGTGTAACCAGGAGATGACTCTTCTTGAAGGAAAGATTTCAGTCAAGAGACAAAGTGTAGCAAACTAAGTAAGAATTTATTGGCCACAGCAAAAATATACTTGGGACGGTGAAACAAGGAAGGTGCCTGGAAGAAGCAACAGGAGAGCCTGGGCTGGCTGCTTGGGCTCACTGAGGAGTCAGAGAAAAGGGGGCCTTGGAGACAGGTTCGGGGGGTGAGCCTAGGACAGGCTGCTGCTGCCCATTGCTCCCCTGATTTCCAGTCTCATGGGGTCTAGAGGGAAGCAGGGGGAAGGGAATGGCACTGGGCGTGCTCCCCTGGGGGTGGGGGTTGAACACCCTGGGTCCTTTGTCCTGAGCGTATTTATCTGGCTCTTGCAGGTGGGAATCTTAGTGGCGGCCTCAGGGGAGGGTCTCAATAGAATATTGATCAGCCTTCCAGGTGTGCTCTTTCAGGGTCCTGGTCCCCACTGATTGGTCGGTGCCAGGGCAGAGGGTCATTAGTCGGTGCAGCTGGTCCTGAGGCAGCCAAAGCTTCCCTTCCCTGTTTTGCTGCTTTTCTGGGCCTGGAGCTGAAATACAGCTGAGACCTAGGTGTTATCTTCAGGGGGTCTCAACCAAATGGCCAGTGGTATGAAAAATCAGGGATCCAAACCACATGGCCAGTGATGTGCTCAGGGAGGACAGGTTCCCCAGGGGGTGAGGCTCCTGTGTTCCCAGTTTTGTCCTTTGCTAGGCACCCACGGCTTTCCGCCCTGGTGACCCAGCCCATCGTCCTTGCTCTGCCCATGTCTGTCTAACTGCCTATGACAGAAGCAAGTAGCTTTATAGCATGAGTACTTTTAGTACTAAATCATAGCCATAATTACAACTTCATTAACTGGAGATGATGAGATGGAAGAGTATCCTGAGAATGGGAAATCATATATAATTCCAGGGAAAAGCGAAGATAACTTTTTGTTTGCGAAATTATAGGTGGTCAAGTCAGACTCATGCAAAAACTTTAATGTCTTATGAGAAAAAACCTGGGCCAGTAAGTGGGGTCCAATTCTGAAGTATCCTGAGTGCCATATAAAGACGTTGTGACTATCTTTTCTTACGGTGAATGTTTCCAACACTGGCTGTGATGAACAATTTCTTGTAGGGCTGCCCTGTCCCTGGCCAAGGTTAAATGGGAAGGAATCTCTGTGGCTAAACCCATAAAATAATATATTTTATGCCCATAACTTCTTTTGATGCATATTAATTCCACTTTGTAAGGGAAAGGGAGCTTTAGGCTTATAAACAGGAAATTACATTAGATTTTGATTTGGAAAAATAATTCTTGCCACTGATTGGAATGAGAAGAGACAGATTGGGAGGTAGCTATGTTATCTCTGAGCTGGACATTAAACTTTAGAGGTAAATGAGAAAGAAGTGTTCTGCTCTGATGCAGCA
This sequence comes from Miniopterus natalensis, assembly GCF_054644295.1. Taxonomy (NCBI): domain Eukaryota; kingdom Metazoa; phylum Chordata; class Mammalia; order Chiroptera; family Miniopteridae; genus Miniopterus; species Miniopterus natalensis. The sequence goes on from NC_142091.1 coordinate 27,546,461, forward strand.
GCTTATATCTTAATGGAAGAAGCAGTAATAAATATGATTTTGTACACTATGTGAAGTTGGAGCTCAATATACATTATTTGAATATATAAATGAATAATCTTGTATACCTTTTTATTACTTATTTTGCTTTACCTACAGCCAGTGATTGCCAAACCTGGATGTGCATTAGTAATGACAAGGGCTCTTATTGAAAATACAGGCATCAGAAAGTGCTGTGGAGTGTGAGGTCCATGGGTCTGTGTTGCTGACAAGCTTCCCAGGCAGCTTTTGGATCAGCAGACATTTGATCGTGTCCAAATCATCCATGGAGACATGTTCCGTGCTGAAAGGTCCTTAACATTTGGTCCTGTCCAAAACGTCCACATCGAGAAAACTATCCCTGGATTCAACTATCCCCCAATATTTGTTTATACTTTTGGTTCACAGGATTAAAAGGTTAAAAATACTATCATGTTTTATTGGTCCAATAGTTGTGTTGTTGATGTATTGACAATAATAGCCCCTCTTGCCATGGTAGTCTGGCAGCTGGTAATGACACATGGGGCTAGGTAGATGGGTTGGCATGGATAAGATGACCCTATGGACATTTTGGATGGGACCAAATGTCCTGCAAGAAGCTTTTGAAGTGGCCTCAGCACTTTGCATGGTGGCTTTGGGCATATAGGACCATAGAACTTGAAGATCCAGATTTGCTATATAATCTCAGTCCTGTACTTCACTCTATGGTTCGTAAAACTAACCTGAGATTTAGCTGGGAGTTATCATTCAGTTCAGTCTAAAGTTAACAAAAACTGTGCGACCACCGTATGCCGGGCACTTAAGGTTTGTGGGTAGGTGTACAAATAAAAAAGAAGTCTACATTTTAGCATAGAAAACAGACTATATACTACAAGGCAGAGCTAAATAATTTAAAACAGATGGACCAGTTATACACAGTGCGAAGGAGAAGCTGTAATTAATTCTGTCTGGTGGCAGTGGACTGCGGGTGGGGGTGAGATGGAAATCAGGGAAGCTTCACTTGGGGGGAGTCACGTGGCAGCAGGGTTTTGAAGTTAAGATGGATTTCAAAATGGGATGGGGGTGGCATTTCAGTATTTAGAAAGCAGCATAAACTTAGATACAGAAAATGTTTTGGGGTAATGTTTTCCAAAATTCTTTTCACACTGGAAGACAAGTGTCTAGCTCTTTTGTACTCATGCAATTTGCAAGATAAAAAAATTCACATTTCAAAAACCAAAGAGCTCATCTTACAAGAATAACCCTGAGCATTTGACTGTGGTTCTTTTATCAGTCGCAATTTGCTTATTTCACAGAACTCTCATGGTCCCTTAATGCCTTCTCTACATGCTCTGTCTTGGGTTTCATTTTGTTCTTTTAAAGATCATAGTGATCTACATAATAGGCTACCTGTCATCAGAAGAGGGGGAGTGATAGCAAAGCAGACTGTCTCAACTCCCATTGAAACGGAGTGTCTTAACAGAAGAAAAATGAAGTGAAATAAAAAATCAAATTTAAAGAACAGAGAATAGTATTAGTTAAATCTCACTAGAGGCAAATTTCACCGTCAGGCTGACATTTGAAAATGCTTTTATTTTTTTAATTTATGCTCAATGTTTCTTTTGGTCACATATTTCCAGGGTCAACTTTTTAAAAATCTTTTCTCTATCAGTATGTCCCTTCTCTCTTAGGGCTGGCGAGCAGACCAGCACATAACATTAGAGATGTTGAAATATGCCAAGGTTTAGATAATGGAACATAAATTATTTTGAAATTCTGTGTTAATAACAATCACTAATTTGTCCCTGAAGTTTTAGTTTTTGAAATATCAGAAACAAAATTAGCTATAGTTTTATGTGGCTCAAACTCGGAGAGCTGTGCTCCCTTCCTAACATTACATGTCCTATTCAAATAAGGTCGTATTATTTAGTTATAAAGTATGGAAAATGCTTACTCAGAAATGCAAAGCATTTATCAAAAGTGTACTCAAGCAGTGCATCAGCCGGAAGAAATGCACAGGGAAGGATTTAATAGGAAAATAAAGCCACTAGCCCAGTTTATGCATAGTCTTCTTTCTCGTAATGAAATTGTTTGCATATTTTAAAAGACTACAGGATTTGGCATCAGACACGTTTGGGTGAGGATCCCACCACCACTCTGTTCAAAACTCTAGGACCTTAGACAAATTTCTAATCACCCTGAGTCTCAGTTAACTTATCAGTAAAACGGGGAAAATACAACTAAACTTCAGCGTTAGTTTAAGGAGTCAGAATAATATAAAATAACATAGAGCAATCGCAAAGCAGCCTAGGTATTCAGGCGTTAATAGCAAAAGGAGCGCAGAGCTGCATCGCTGTGGCCTTTGAAGCAACAGATACCCCAAGAGTGAGGCTGTCACTTGAGAGGGCTGAGCCTTCCTTCTGACTCACGCTCTGGAACGTTAGGCTTTCCTGTTTCAGGTTATTGCCATGAAGCCACAGGTTCCCCGGGTGGCACTGGCAGTCCTTTGGATTCTGCTGGTGCCTCTTCCGCCCGCGTCGCCGAAGGCAGCCATTTGCCCAGCACCCCTTGTCACAGGACCACACCCGGAGGGGCTGTGAGCCACGCTCCTCAGCCGAACGGGAAGGGGCTCCTCTTGCAGAGCAGGGCGGCGCTGCCCCGATGCGCAGCGTGCACACCGTTCAATGCCTAGTTTCTCACGCCGCGGACCCTCCGGCCTTCTCCGCAGCGGCGCCGCCCTGCTCCCTTTCTTTCCTGCCAAACAGCCTGTTTCTGAGCCAGCCACAGGCAGTTAGCAAATGACGGCCATCCTGAGCTCGCCTGCAGAGGCCGACCATGTCAGAAGCGCCAAGGCCCGGCCAGCATTGTGATCCCCCGGCGCCGCTGGGCCCGACAGGCTGCGCGCTCCCACAGGCGGCCAGCAGGCCTTGGAGCAAGGGACAGGGACACGTTAGCTCTGTGACATGTACGCAGAGATGGAACAAACACACACACTATTCCATTAGCATATATTTTTCTGAAAAAATATATATATTCATGCACACATATAACAAAAAAGACAATTCTATATACTAACCCTATGACTCACCGTCAGCGACCCCCATATAGTGATACACACAGTTGTGATTTATAGGCATGACATACAACAGCACATTAACCATGTATAAAAATATAAAACCTTTATGGAAATCTATAGAAAGCCCTTTACGCAAACATATACTTAATCTCTATATAAACATATGTAACCATAATGCCATAAAAAGTGACAACATATTTTGATAGGATGAACGTTGGTTTTGTCACCATTATGAAATACTGCCCTTAGTCAAAGCGGTTGTCCGATGCTTCTTTTTAATTCTTTCTCACTCTCTTCATAGGAGATCTGTTTTCATTATCTCTACAATTTTCACTCACAAAAGTGGCATTGCCTCCTGTTGCCGACGGACAGCCGCTCTGCCCTTTCTCAGATTGCTCTTCACAATACATCGCTTCCTTGGAGCTGCTTTGGGCTGCCCTCTGTGGGAATGGCTTAATATTGCTTTGGGTCTTACTGAGACAGCAAACTCCTCAGAGCAGAGAACTTATCTATGAAACATTTTTTACAAATATAGTGTCTTTTAGAGAAAAATGTAAAATACCCTACGCAGAATTTACTGGGAAATGGTATGATGCAGTGTTTTGGAATGCAGACGCTGGGAGATGGTCCTAGGTTCAAATCTGCCAGTTACTGCCTGGCTGCCTAAACTTACGAAAATTACTAGCCGCTCTGGATCCATTTCATCATTAGGAAAGAGTTTAATAGTAACTGCCTCATAGGGTGGATTGGAGACCTCAGTGACATGATGACGCCTTTAAAACACTTTGCATAATGCTTGAAACATAGGAAATTCTAAGTAAACATCAGCTGCTATTGTTGCTATTTTAAAATTAGTATGTGGAAAACCAGATAATAACCAGATAATAATGAAGTCGATTCCCTCCAGATATGCTGACACAAAATAAAAGAAAATAACCTACATCTTTCTTTTCCGGGCAAAATGTCAGTCTCTTTCAGATTTCTCAGACACCCGCAGAACATTTGCTTTGTTGAGTTACTACCACCTGTCAGCAGAAGCAGGAAGATGCAGCGTTTGCTTTGCTCTCCGTGCAAACCTTAAGCATTCGCAAAGGTGTCCATATACACAGAATAACATATTTATATTCATATACACAAAATAATGTAGTTTATGGAGTTAGTCATTTAGAAAATTATTTTTTTTTCCTGGCTTTGCTGTGCAGTTCCTTGAGTATAGTATACAAAGGATTAGTTGACTTGATGAAAAAAATTCTTTCAGGAATAATAATCTTACTTGGAGAGAGGAAGGGTGGAGGGAAAGAGGAAGAAAGGGAAGGTCGTATATTCTTTACTGTTTGGTAGGATGTCTAAGTGTCTGAGAGTGTGTGTGTTTGTAAAATGAGGTAGCTTTACCTGCACCTTGATGGATCACTCAGTACTTCTCCGAAATCTTTCATCCTTCAGCTTATTCCCCCTTCTCCAGTTCACATTGCTCGGTGAAACTTGCTTCTGTCAAATGAATCAGTGCATGAGAACTTTAGTTTATTCGAGCAGAATAAGCACCGCTAGGATTAAAAGACACCTCATTTGTCTCGAGTGGTGAGAAAGCACTCCCTAAAACAGCACCATTTATATTTTATTTTGGATTCTAGGCCCACAGACTACAAAGTTTTTAAAAATCTAATTTTGTGCATACACAGTATGGAAATCTTTGTCTGTGCTTGTTCACTTTATAATTCTGCTTCCTACATGCTTGTACATGCCTTAATACCGTGAAACCGCACCATGAGTAGCAGCATCTAGTTATTTTTTCCCCCTATTTGAATAATGTGGGACATTGTTATTTTGTTTATTTTCCTAAGGCTCACCTAAACCACTTGACCATAACTATGGAAGAGAGACGTGAAAGTTCCACCTCCTGGCACAGTTAGAAATGTTTTTGTTGAATTCATCCTGCTTTCTCTTAATGCATCAAACCCCCTGTATAGTCTTCGCTTCTGAAGGTCAATGTCTGTCGTCTAAAGGGCTAGAGGAGGGGGTTTGTCCAAGTCTCTCTGTTGGCAGGGCTATTTGAAAAAGTTTCCACGGCTGACTGAATCTACATTATGTTTATCCAGCACCATTAATCTTTTACAACCAGGAGTGGTCAATTAACTCATCTTTAAAAATTTATTAATCTCATTCAACTTCTTTATAGGGATAATCATTTAGTTCTGAAGTAGCAACGTGTACGTGCTGGGGGAGGGGCGCATGAAAGCAGATGTCTCCCGGATATTGTGTGGCTCTTTCTTTGTAATATGTCAGGCTAACTTCTGTATAATTATTCACTATGGCAAAGTGTGTGATAGTGTGTGTGTGTGTGTGTATATACCACTACTTCTGTAACATTGATAATCTCCAGTGAATCTGGAAATGCATGCCATCTTTGCCTTTGATTCCTAACGTGAGAACAAGCTTTAAGACAAGTAGAAAGAACCGCTTGGACTCATTTTTACCATAATGCAGTGTGACAAGGAGACATTGCCCTGATACCACTGACTCAATATTAAGATGTAGTTATGCCAATGTTTGCTGACCGCATAGAAAGGACAGAAATGCAAAGGCCACTTTGCCAGCACTCTCTCTCACTCCACCCTCGGCATGTTCATATTCTTCATCGGTAAGCTCTACTGTTTATTTATGTTAGTGTTATTGGGGAAATTGGGGGATCCTCTTTCCCCTGGGCGCTGGGGGTGGGGTCCTTACGATGTCTGGAGAAAAAGAATTTTCTGAGACTGGCACTAGAGGATGAATGGTTTTTATTTGTGTGGAATTACATCTCTGCATTTCCAAAGTCCCATTCCAGTCTAGAAGAAGTAAGTGTAGCTGGGGTTTCAGTGGAGCTAAAGCAAAGCCCGCGTCCACAGTTTCCATTCCATGTTGCAGCCGGATCCAGTTGAGCACCAGGCTAGTTGCAGTCCATGGGTCCACTGCCTGGGGATCCACATTGGCCACGGGCCATGCAGGTGAATGCCAGGAACAGGAGCGAGAGGGCCCCGAAACCAGGAGTCAAGTGCAACATGCCAAGGGCGATCAAGAGCAGCCAAGACCACCAACAGCGCAAGTTCCTTAGTACAGGGAATTAAGTATCCCAAATTTCGTGTCCTTCCAGTGGCCGCCCATTCTGGCCAGTTACCTGTTCCCAGGTATGACTGACAGTCAAGTACCTTCCCAACATCACCCCAGCTTTACTGGGCATGTATCTCTTCTCCGCCTGGCCCAGTCCCTTCCCCCAGTAATATGTGGGGAACAGACCCGTGGCTCCCTGGGCACTGTAAAGCTTTAGCTTCCTGGGGAAGCTGCCCAAATGACAGGCCTGTAATATATGACCTTCCCTTTGCTCCTTTCCTAGTATTAATAACTGGGTTATTACAGCAGTGTCATTAGTACTCAAGAATTATATCATATGGGATCATGGATTCTCTCTTACAGGGTTGAAATAGAAGATTTTTTATTTTTCTCCTGGTATATTTTTTAATGAACTATCCACAATGGCAGCATCTTCTCTAGAGGGTAAAATGGATTATGGATCACATCTGAGTTTGTCAATTATATATATTTCCAGTTATATTCAAACACATTGTTCTTTGTTATATATGTATTATAGTGATCATTATAAATTGTTTTAGGAGAGCATCATAAATTCTCACACTTTATTCCAATGACTACAGAAAGCTAAGTCTTAAAATCAAATTCTTTTATGGTGAATAGGAAATTCAAGGAAAAAGTAAATACATTTATTTTGGGGGGTCTGAGTATAAACTGGAAAAAAAATCTTATAATTATCTAATTCTTTTTGTTCTTGGGAAGCAATTTGTTTTTGCCTAGGGGTATATCTTTGCAGGAATTCTGGTTAAAGGTGGCACACTGAACATATTTTTTCATTTTTCCCTTCCTCCTCTCAACTACGAGATGGTAGTGAGGATACATAAATTAGAATAATCATAAGTAACCCTGAAAATGAAAATAGCTTTCATTTGCACTTCAGAGAAGTGGATTCTTTAGAGCAGTCTGTGACTGATGAGGATTATACTGACTGAGAAATTGAAGCATCGGAGGTTGAAGCCTAGGAGATGGCCAGCAAAGGGCAGGAGGTCTTCTCCCGAATGGGCCTGAGAGAGGTACAAACCCAGAACCAGGGCTATGGGGGAAAAAGGAAACATTGACCCATAATCAGGATAGTAAGTGACTGTCTATAGATTAGCTTGATCAGGTGGCACCTCTCCCCTTACAGGTAACCCCAAACAGGAAGATGTGTCTAGCATCTGTCCCAGGATAAACCCATAAAACAGCTTTCTGTAGAAACTATGCTATTTGCCTAGTGGAAAGCTACTGTGAGTCTTTATGCCTAAGAGAAAAGCAGAAAAGATCAAAGTAACTTCAGACTTAACATGGGGTGGCACAATGGAGGGTGGAAGGCAAGGCAGTGCTGCTCTCTGCCCTGCTCCTGATAGTCTTTTTTTTTTTAATTTATTGGGGTGACATTGTTAATAAAATTATATAGGTTTCAGGTGTACAACTTTATAATACGTCATCTGCATATTGTATTATGGGCTCACCACCCCAAGTCAAGTCTCCTGATATCACCACTTATCTCCCCATACCCTTTTCTCCTTCCCCCCAATTCCTTACTTATTTTCACACCTGTTCCGAATACTCTTGGCAGTCCATGCCTCTGAATAATATTATCAGTACGTTCCTGAATTTTTTACATAAATTAGATTAATTTATTTCAATTCCCCCAACAGCCTGTGAGTGGTAAGTACCATTATTATCATTATCCAAGAGATAAGGAAATGGGGGCACACAAATATTAAATAATTTGCTCAAGTTCTTATAGCTGGCAAGAGTTAGAACTGAGATTTGAGCATAGAGCCTGGTGTGAATCCCATGTTCTTAACCGTTACCCTAGGTCACCTGATGCAATGCCCGCCACTTGATGTGTCATAAAAAATCTACAGGCAGATTTCCTGCACAGAGGAAAGGACTTCAGAGAAACAGAACAACCAACCTACCTGAAAAACTCATACTATCTGCTGGTGTCTTTCAACTGAATCCCTAGTTCAAAAGTATGAACAGACAATCAAGAATCATCAAGCATTTTAGGAAAACAGCCCGTAAGAAAAAAATCAAGATAAACAAAAGACTTAAAAAAAAAAAGCCAGAGATATTCTGAAGGAACAAAAGATAACTTTAAAAATTATAGTAATTACACTTAGGAAAATAAAAGAAGATATTTCATCAATAAAAAGTAAACACTGCAATGAAAAAACAGTAATTACGTAAAAGTGAAGTTTCTCGAAATTTCAAATGTCATTTCTAAGATATAAAAAGTCCATAGAAAAGCTAATAATACAACAGGCTTGGTTTAAATGAAATTTTCTTGAATAGCATGACTCTCTCAGAATATGGGGAAATGAGAGACATTGAGAAATACAGAGGATCAAAGCAGACATTCAAACAGCCATTAAATAGAAATTCTAGCATGGGAGAACGCAGGAAGTTTAGGAGAAAAGTAATAAAATTACAGGAGAACGTAATTTTAATATTTATAAAGAGTCATTTTTTTTTTTTTTATATTTAAGGAATTTGCCTACCATTAAATAGAATGGGAAGATTTAAACCTAGAAATATTTTGGCAAAATTTCTGAATTTGAAGGGAAATTATAAAATCTTTCAGAATGAAAAAAATATGCAGGTTGCTCCCAAAGGACTACGAGCTCAGATTGGCTTTGTATTGGCTGCCACAAGCACCAACCTTGGTGGTAGTGAGGCAATGCCTTCAATGTTCGGAGGTAAATGGCCTATAACTTGCAATGACAAATCCCTCAAAAAAATATCAGACTGACTCAGATATTTTACATCTCATACATACCTATTTCAAAAAGTTTTCATGAGTGTGTAGTCAAACAAAAAGATAAATACATCCAAGATTTAAAAAGATATTTAATCTGAGGTAAAACTAAACTAGGAGAGCAGGTAGTTAAAATCAAAGGTGGTGACTGTGCAGCAGACCTAGAAAGCAGCAGATCCAACTGTACCATAAAGTCAGCTCATAAAGTTTGTCTTCAAGCAGAAAATGAATTTTATCAATAGAATATGCAATTAGGAAAATAACTTTATTTGTCTCCTTTATCAATAAGAAACAAACAACAAAAATGAAACTCTGGAAAACATTTAAAATTTTTTTAAACTGAAAAATACAACAAAGTTTTGTAAATAATATAAAATATGCTAAATGGTGATATAATTTTGAGCAAATACTCGAATAGATATTTACTTAAGGCGTGTAGAAAATTCTTATTTCAGTGGCAAGATTTTGGGAAATAGAATAGAATTTCTTTGCTCAAATCACAGTATTGCTTATTTAGAGATATATTTTATTTATTCATAATATTGTTTTCCTCCAAAGTCAGAAACAGGGGGAGCAGAGGAGAGAAGCTGCATATTAGTTAATTTCCTCTTTTTACATAGCAAGGAATCAGTAGATACTGTTTAACAGATATTGAGTAAAAGTAGAGACATATATGATTTTACAGTTAAAAATATAACTTCAAGAGGAACAAAAGTTATAAAAACAAAAGTAAGGCAGGGAAAGGAGAGCAAAATAGAGGTCATCAGTAATAAAACTGGTAAATTCTTCAGCTAAAATAAAATGCAAGAGGTGTCATCCAACAGATAAAAAAATATATATTGACAAATCAAAATATAAACGAAATATAAACATGCGATTTAAGTTTACGGTTGTAACCGTAATGATCATTTGTGAAAATTAATATCAGAAAGTGGGCTAGTGTGCCCTCTAGAAATGGGGGTCTGACGTGAGGGGAGAGCAAAGAGCTTTTTAATTTTACATACACCCTCTGTACTATTTGAAATTTTAATTAAGAAACATACTAAAAATTATTAAAATGTCTGTATACATATACATATATACATATGTCTACATGTCTACATGTGCATGTAATACATGTGTTCATGGATATATACCTGAATCTATGCACATATGGACATACACACCCACCCTGTCAGACTTTTTTCCTTTGAGTATTTGTAAAACTCATAAGGGTGCTTACCCGCCAGCAGTTAATTCTGCCTTCCAATCAAGATCTGTGTGTGCAATCCTGCATCACCACTGTGATTGTCCCTAAGCGTGAAGCGGTTTCTAGGGATAATAAATGCATAAGGTACAATGCGCTATAGTATCTATTAGATACACAAAGCTAATCTCCTGACTCTAAAGATGTACGTTCAGCTTCGTGGGCTTTATTGTTTTCTCATTGTTCGTTGGGGCTTAAAATGCAGTTTCTCATGAAAGAACCTGAACTGTTACCCATCCAGAAGATTTCTTGTGCACTGGTCGCTGTTCTGAAGAATATTTTAATCTCTAAGGAGAACACACTTAGAGGATAATGATTTTAAGATGCTAAAATCCCACAGTGTAGAAATCTGTCCAGATCATGATCCAAACATAATTCAGAAATTCCATGCAGCTGAAGGAAGTCTAAAGTATCTGATCAGTATATGCCATTGCCTCATCCAAATTATTTCAAACTTATGCTTTTATATAAGGCTAAAATCTATTAGCCTTATTTTTTCTAATCAGGGGTGTACCTAACTTTTTATATTGGCAGTTTTTCAAATTATAGTTCTAGTGTCACCTTTTTTAACATCATTGAGGAATAACTGACATAATTGTATATTTATTCAAAGTATACAATGTGATGATTTGATATACATACACATTGTAGAATGATTCCCAAGGTCAAGATAATTAATACACCCATCACCTCACATAGTTAATAAAGGTAACTTTTATGCATGTGTGGTGAGAATGCTTAATTTCTACTTTCAGCAACTTTCAAGTATACAGTATCATGTTATTAACTAAAGTTACTATTCTGTACATTAGGTCCTCAGAACTTATTCTTCTAGTAACTGAAAATTTGTGACCTTTGAACTACTTCCTTTAACTCCTGGAAGCCACCAAGTCTATCCTCCTTCCTTTAACTCCTGGAAGCCACCAAGTCTATCCTCTGTGTTTGTGAAATCATTGGTTTGGGGGTTTTGTTTTTTTGATTTCACATATAAGTGATACCACACAGTCTTTGTCTTTTTCTGTCTGGCTTATTTCACTTAGCACAATGCCTTCCAGCTTCACCCATGTTGTTGCAAATGACAGGCTGAATGATATGTGGCTGAATAATATTCCATCATCTATACATACCACATTTTCTTTATTCACTCAGCCATTGAAGAACATTTATCTTGTTCCATATCTTAGCTATTGTGAGTAATGTTGCAGTGAGCATAAGGGTACAGACATATCTTCAATATACTGATTTTAATTCTTTTAGATATATACTCAGGAGGGCAATTGCTGGGTCATACGGTAGTCCAGGTTTTTGTTTGTTTTTTGGGGGTTGTTTTTTTTTTTTTTTGCTATTTTCCATTATACTATATAAAATGTCATACTATTTTCCATTATAACTGTATGAATTTACACTCCTACCAATGGTGTATGAGTTCCCTTTTCTCAGCATTCTCATCATCATTTGTAATCTCTTGCCTTTTTGATAATAGACATTCTAACAGGTGTGAGGTGATATCTCAGGGTGGTTTCGATTTGTATTTCCTAATGATTAGTAATGTCGATCATCTTTTCATATACCTGTTGGCCACCTGTATGTCTTCTTTGGGAAAAAATCTCTCTTTAGGTCCCTTACCCATTTTCAATTGGATTAGTTGCCGTTTTGCTATTAAGTTGTATTCGTTATTTTTATATTTCGGATATTAACCCCTTGTCAGATATATTTTGCAAATATTTCCTCCCATTCTGCAGCTTGCCTTTTCAATTTGTTGATTGTTTCTTTTGCTAGGCAAAAGTTTGTTAGTTTAATGTAGCCTAACTTGTTTATTTTAGTCCTGTTGCTTATGCTTTTGGCGTCGTATGCAAGATTAATGTCAAGGATATTTTCCCCTATATTTTCTTCTAGGAGTTTTATGATTTCAGGTTTTATATTTAAGTCTTTGATTCATTTTGAGTTAATTTTTGTAGTGGTATAAGATAGTGGTTCAGGTTCACTCTTTTGCATGTTTTTATCCAATTTTCACACTGCCATTCTGGAGATATCACACTACCTGATTTCAAGCTGCGTTACAAAGCTATAGCAATAAAAGCAGTATGGTACTAACATAATACAAGCAGGTACATAATCAGTGGAATAAGTAGAGAGCTCAGACATAAACCCATGAATATACAGTGAACTAATTTTTTACAGGGATACCAAGAACACAGAGTGGAGAAAAGACAGTCTCTTCAATAAATAGTTGGGAAATCTAGTATCACCTTTTTCATGAAGTTTTTTCTAGTCCTCCCAATCCACGTTTATTTAATACTGATTTATTCATGAGTGTCATAAATAAGCATGATTTACCGAGCACTAATTATTTATCAGGTAGTCAGATATACATATAAATGAAAGTTATAGACCTTGTCCTCAAGTAGCCAGCACTCTAGCGCAGTGATTTTCAACTAGTGTGCAGCAAGAATTTTTAAAATATGCCATACCTAATTATTTAGTCAGGGGCACTGATCTCTTTTCCCTTATATTGTCAAAAAAAAAAAGAAAGAAAGAAAGAAAACAGCCAACACAACAATAGTTGTATGGTGTGAATAAATCTAAATTATACCTATTATTTTTGTCAGATCCTCAAAAAATATGGTTTTTGTTGTGCCGCAGAATTTTAGTAATTAGTTTATGTGTGCCACGAGATGAAAAAGATTGAAAATCACTGATCTATTGAGCAAAACAGATATGTAGGCAGGTCAACACATAATACAGTAAAGGAAAGGAAATGTTCTTAATAGAGGGAAGCATTGAATACTTTAGAAACAGAGAGGGACACCCAACCCAGTCTAGTTAGGACAAAAACTCAGTGGTCAGGATTCTTGAAGGAATATCTGAATTCAGTTGTAATGGACTAGTAAGAGTTAATCAGGCAAAGAAGCCTGCAAGGAGCCTTTCAGGCGGAGGATACCATTTAAACATATATTAGCTGCACTTGCATAGTTTTCCAAGTTGTGTTCCTAAAGAATTGCCTTGGCTCCTTGTGGAGAGTGGATTGAGTGAGTCAAGGATGGAAGCAGAGAACCATATGGAGGCTGTTGCAGTGATCTGTGTGAAAAATGATTGTGGCTTGGACCATGGTTGTAGAAAAAGATGAAAAGGAGGGATTTGTGATCCATTTTGAAAGAAGAAATGACATAAATAGGTGATGGGCTATTTGCTGGGAAGTGAAGCAAAAAGGGGAACAGAAAATCATTTCCAGCAGCCAGATGGGCAGTGGAATTCTTATGGACATAGGGCAGTCTGGGGAACAGCATGTTTGGAGTGAGGAAGGTAATTAATAGTTTGATATTTGAATATATCTTACATCCCTAATTAATTTTAAAAACTCACTTCAAGGTACTGCTCTTGTCAAAGTCACTGACTCCTACACTTGTAATTCTGACATCAGTTTTCAGATTTCATTTTCCCCTGTGTATCAATAGCCTCTTGAATCCGTGATTACCCACTCCATCCTTGAAACACTTTGCTCATGGCCTCCAAACCACACTCCTCACTTATCCTACTTCACAAATGCTGCTTTCTTCTATTCTTCCTGAAGTCTAAATGTTGAAAACTTTTATCCACTCCTTAATTAATAGGCTAGAGATTCCTAAATTCATATCTTAAACCCTAATACCACTAATTCCCTAATGAATGTCAGTAATTCCTAATTTCCATTCAACATGCCCCAAACCAGTCTTTTCCTCCCACAACCTACTTCTTCTCTCATCTTTTTATATCAGTAAATAGAATACCCACTCTTATAGTTGTTTGGGCCAAAAACCTTGGAGTTATACTAATTTTTTTTTTTTACCACCACATTTAATTCATCAGCCCATCTTGTTGTTTCTACCTTTAGATTATATAATAAAACTACTTCCAGCTTCATCAGTGCCATCCTTGACGGTGCAGCCTTTGTCAGTAGCCTGGAGGGTTACCATGCAATAGCCCCCTACACTACATGGTCAGCTTCTTTGCCTGTTCTCCACACAGCAACCATAGTGAAATAATCCCCATAAAGAGAAGTCTGAAAAAGTTACTAACCAGGATATTATTGTTGCCCAAATGCATCATTCTCATTTTTAGTTGGTAATTCTTTGTAGAGAAGACAAAGAATATGTTCAGTGTTGTAGTTCTTTAAAAGAGTGCAAAGAATATTTACTGCTAAGAATCTTAGGAGATTTTTTTAAATCACAAAAGCTCAGCTCAAAAGCCTGTAATATATCTGATATCTCTCATAGAAAACCCACTGATTAAAAGAATATATTCTGGAGTCAAACTCGTGATTCTAAATCTTGGCTGCCTCACTGTCTTACCTCATGACTTGGTTAAGTTGTTTAACTCCTCTTTGTCTCAGTTTTCCCATGTGTAAAATGTTAATAATAAATACATGAAACTCATAACATTGAGGGTTCATTGAGTTAAATTTGGTTAAGCTCTGCCCTGGCCAGTGTGGCTTAGTTGGTTGGGTGTCATTCTGTGCACCAAAAGGTCCCCAGTTCACGCAGGGGGCAGCCTCTCACGTTGATGTTTCTCTTTCTCCCTCTCCCTTCGTCTCTCTCTAAAAATCAATAATTTTTTTAAATAAAATAAATTGGTTAAGCTCTTAGGATGATGTCTGGCACAGAGGAAGTACTATGTAACTGTTAATTGTTCATTGCAGCCCAGAGGCATTGCATGGTCTAGACCCCCGATCACCATCTGATCTTACCTTGCTCATTTGTTCTAATCTTGGTGGTCTCTTGCTGTTCATCAAGCATGACAGCCAAATCCACTTGCAAAAGTCTCTACCTAGGAGACCTTTGAATAATACATATACATGACAAACCATAGCAAATTCCTTGGGTTTTTACTCAAATAATATTTTCTGAGACTTCTTTGTTAATTCCCTCACATAAGAGAGCATACCTTGTCACATCCATCTCCATATGCTGTGCCATTTTTCATATTATACAGTATCTCTTGAAAAATCATGTTTCCCTCTGTTTCTTGGACATAATCTACCTTCCATGGTAGAGTTACTTTTCATGACATCAGAAACTGAGTCTGTCTGTTCAGTGCTGTACACCACAAGCCTAGGAAGGTATATGGCACATAATAAGGGCTCCAAAAATATTTGTTTAACTTGCCCTTCATAATTATAAGCATTTATAATGATTCACAGTAAGGTATTTTCTCTATTAGGTGACAGTTAACATGTAAAAGATGCTCCTTACTAGTAGGATATAATAACAAAGCCTGAACATAATTAATCAACATTTATTGATTTTTTTTTTTTAGATTTTATGAAATAACTAATTTTGTCACAAGTTAATGAATTAGCTACTTTTCTTGTAAGAATTTAACTTCCAGGATCCTTATGGTGATTAATATTTATTCAGGTCTGAGTCCTATAATAACTGTAATGATAGTAATTTTGAACATATCTCAATTGTAATGGTCATATGTCCATAAAAAGTTACTACTAAAAATGTTAATTATGTTCAGTAAACTCCACTTAAGAGGTTAGAGGTGCATGTAGACAGTTTTTAAAAGATTGTCATTAAAATAGAATGTTTGTTTTAAAACATTTCTTCCCTGCCAGATAGAAAAAGTTACCAACCAGAATATTATTGTTGCCAGAATATTGTTATATTCAGAATATTATTTTTCAGAATGTTTTGAGACTAGAAAATTATTACTGTCTCATTTTTAGTTGGTAATTCTTTGTAGAGAAGACAAAGAATATGTTCAGTGTTGTAGCTCTTTAAAAGAGTGCAAAGAATATTTACTGCTAAGAATCTTAGGAGATTTTTTAAAATCAGAAATCTTCTACCATCCCATTACAGTTAGGCAGTGTCCCAGTCTAAACTGCATACCAAAAAAAAAAAAAGGAAAAATTTTGACAAACAATTTTTATTCAAAAATACTATAGGACCTCTTCCACAGCTGCTTGCAATCTACCCATCTTTCTACCATCATTTCTTTGAGCTACTAACTGAGGATGAACTAGAAAGAATTCTAAGGAAATCTTGTTAAGTGTGGTATCTCAGGATAAACTGAACAATCAGTAAGAATAACATTGTGCTTTGGAGATTCCAAGCTATATAAATTTTACCTTTTAGCACAGAAGGCAATAGCAGAAGTCTAAAGCAAATGAAGCAATAGGGAGTACAATGAAAATTAAGGAAGCAACATTAGTTGAAGCTCAGTTCAGGAAACACACACCACTTTAGGAGGTTTAAGCAGCAGGAACTTGAATACAAAACAATCAGTGCTTATAAATGCTTCTGGAGAGCTAACAGAAAAACCTAAATCTAAGAATTCCTGGAAACACACCAAGTACATTATAAAACTTTAGGATCCAGTGAAGTTACTGCCTCTGACACAGTCAGAACCATGGAGAATCAGGAAGCCACCACTGGAAATACTGAGTTCAAGAACACACCACTCACTGTAGATAGGATCCAAACTGTAGTGTGTGCTGGTAAATATGTGACAACCAGCTGGGGTTGTTCCCCTCACACCCCCTGCTGGATTAAAGCATTTATCAATTACCTATTTATAATAGGTCCCACCATGGCCTATTATAAGCAACATGGTAAAGTCACTAAATAAGAAGTTGTGCCTAGCTGATGTGGCTCAGTGGCTGAGCATCAACCTATGAACCAGTAGATTCACGGTTCGATTCCTGGTCAGGGCACATGCCCGGATTGCGGGCTCGATCCCCAGTAGGGGGCGTGCAGGAGGCAACTAACCAATGACTCTCATCATTGCTGTTTCTATATCTTTTTCCCTCTCCCTTCCTCTCTCTCAAATCAATAAAAACATATCTAAAAAAAAAAAGTTACAAATAGATGAGCAGTGACACAGCATTACCTAGTCTTTCCACAGTATAGATAAAGTAAATGTTAATAAATTCAAGAGCATAGAAAATAGTAAGATGCAGTAATTAGGCAGTGATGAATTTTGAGTTTTTATTACCTTCATTTCTAATATAATGTATTTCATTTTTAATTTACATAATTTAAAATTTAATTACAGTTGTGTTTAAAAACCAGCTTGCAAAATTCCTAAAAACGTAGCTATAGGCTCTCATAAACCCACACGAGTTGGCTCCAGCACACTCTACTGTACACAGGATCAAGAAGCTTGGACTAAGGAGGCTGCCATCACTACAGTGCCACAACTGAATATATTTAAGTGGAAAACATTTCCGAAAGTCTGCTTGAATTTGCCAAGATGTTTAAATGAAAACGTCTGCTTGACACCATTTTCTTGAGATCCCCTTTCACTCCCACGTAACACAGAGGAACCATTTCTGAGAGTTTGTTTTCTAAGTCAGTAACGATTACCCACGTACCCATCACCTCCCGGTTTCTAAAGCGCTCTCATTGGTACACCAGTATATTGGAAACAGAAGATGATAAAGGCAAAGGAAAAGTATGCGAAGGAACTGGCAAGTTTATAGTCAGAATCAACATTGTGCAAAATATTTAAGTGCATAAGTCATTAAAGAAATGAAATTAAGAGAACTGTTTTTAAAAACTCGGATGAACCAAAGTAATAATATTCTCCCACGCAATTGATAGCTTATCTTGGGCACTACCATTGATACCAGTAGCAGAAAAATGCTTGCCAGGGCCTCTGTCTTCCAAAAGCTGTGTCACTATTTTTAATGCCTCTAATAGTGCCTTTGTTGTCTGGTAAGTAGATAAATAGTACCACTTCTACCCCAAAATTGTTGTTCTCATCAGTAAACCCCAGGTTGGCAGGCTGCAAGGAATAAGAAGAATAAAAGTGTTAACAAGAAACGTTTGAGGCATAGGTGGCTATATAATGCTTCCCTCTTAAGGAAGGAGGTATTTTAGAAACATGTTAAAATATCCGAAAGCCCACTAAATATAGTACATAAAGCAAAAGACGAGTCTTGATTATGTTTGTCTGAAACATCATTAAAATTACAAATTGTTCACCAAGCTATAAAATATAAGTAAAGAAAATATAGCCTGGCTGGCGTGGTTCAGCGGTCGAGCATCGACCTAGGATCCAGGAGATTGGGGTTCGATTCCCGGTCAGGGCACATGCCCGGGTTGCGGGCTCGATCCCCAGTAGGGGGCGTGCAGGAGGCAGCCGATCAATGACTCTCTCATCATTGATGCTTCTATCTCTCTCTCCCTCTCCCTTCCTCTCTCTGAAATCAATAAAAAATATATATTAAAAAAAGAAAATGTAGAATGCCAATCTCCTTTAGGGCTGCTACTATCACACTAAAGCTCTGGGTGTCCCCTTCCTATTATCATCCCTAAAAGAAGTTTCAGGAAAGATACAGCTATTATTTATGATACATATAAAATGAAATTCAGTTCCTAAACTTTCTTTGGCTGAATTTAGAATGACTTTGGGCAGGAGAAAGATCATCTCTGCAAAATACTCCTATGAGAGCATAATTAAAATCATAGCTTCCTTGCAAACACAGCATACATTGTTTAAACATCATCAGAAGCTCATTCCAGTGATGAGGCAGGGTCTGATGAGAGAATGTGTGTTTATTGAAAACAAAGTTTCACAAATAAAACTCTAATTAGCACTGTCATTTTAAACTCACACTTAGACTATAGATCAAGTTTTTACTTTTCCTTGTAATTTGTATTTTTTTAATTTAAATAGACAATGTCTCATATTTTTGTTCAGCAAGAAACCTGGTAGAAAAAGTATAAACTTGGGGATCAGATAAGAGTAGGTTCCAAACTCAGTTTTATTCTTCTAGGCTGTTCCTCTCTGAGACTCAGTTTCTGTACATATAAAATGTAGTCAAAACCACCATCTTCATGTGAATTTTGTGGCCTCCTTATAAGAAGGTCTGTGAAAATATCAGGCCCATAAAACTGTGAAGCATGTCCCACCGTCTGGACCCAAGAGCATTTCCATGGTTTATAAGAACAGTAGGATGGGGTCAGTGACAGAGGGTGTGTCTGAGAACAGTGATTTGAGGTGACAATTCAATAGATAGTAAAACTTCTGTCTATTGTGGATTTTGACACTTTTTCAATGAGAAAAAAAAATGTTATCTAAAATCACACCATGGGATGAACAAAGAGAAAATACAGAACTTGGTAACAACTGAAGTTACTGTTTATCTGTTCTTTCTTTTGAATTAGTAAATATTTCAAACATTTGAAAATGCCTAGTAAAACACAAGGCACCCTGGTACACACCACACAACTTAATAAAACATTTAAATTGCAGTGGACTGTATTCTTCCAGTAAACTCTGTATTAACATGTCATGTTTTGCTTGTTCAAACTGCTTCTCTAATTTTTGAAAACATAAACCCTCAGTAATTTAAATCTTCTCTTGTACAGAAACAAGGCGCTAATTTAAATATGTGCATAGGGCAAAAATGGCTCAAATAAAAAAAATACAATCTAGTAGGGGAACTAAAATACAGTTGCAAAACTGGTTCATCTATGAAAACAAAGCATAACTTGAAGTAAAACAGAAGCAGCAATTGAGGCAGGGAGAATTCAGCGCAAGGAGTATCCATGTTCGATTTGAAAACGAGGAAAGTACTCAGGGAATATGAGGCTTTTGACACGGACATAAGAATTAGGGAGAATTTGAGAGAAGGAAGGTATGAGGACTGATTCTTGATTAAAAGCCCCATAAACTAACCATATAGCTTTAAGCAAAAAGTAAATGTATTGCAAAGTTATTGGGAGCTTAGAGAGTCAATAAAAGACTAAAAGACAAAGCTTGGAAAATATGGAAGAAAAAGGGCAGGTTTAGAAAATTGGCAGGAATCTTGCCAGGCAGGCGAGGAAAATCTAGCCAGAAACCACATGTTGCCACCGTGAAGCCCTCTCTCTAATAACAACAACAAAACTATGAGCTGTAAATGTCCTTTGCCTCTTGCATCACTCTCCAGGGTCAACAGCCCAGGCAGGGCTGATCCAGAGGCATCCGGTCCAGGTCATAGGCCAGCAGCCTGGGCTCAGGAATTGGGGAGCAGAGGAGTGAAAGAAAGGGGGCCCTGCTCTGCGACACTGTAAGAGAATGAATATGACTTCTAATGGCTTGGATACCAGTGACTCAGGAATTTGTGCTAATTGGGCAGACTGTGATATTTATATGTACTAAAACACAAATTCTTTTAGTTTAAACTGACTCTTCAATATTTCTGAAAATTTGTACCTGAATCATTTACACTTTGAGTGACAGCAGAGAAATTTACTCAGCATTGATAGTCTGAGTGAAAGGAATACTCGTGTGAACGGCGCCCCTTCACCTACATAGTCCTCGGCAGAGACAGAAAAGTCCTCATGACAACGTGGAGTTTCTCTAGAAGGATAATGCTTAATCCAGGTTCAGAGAGGCCCTGAACAAGTGGAATAACAGATGACATTACTGTGAATTATACATGTACGTCTGCACCGAAATCTCTGCTTTTTCATGATTAAACTAAGGGAGACAGAGATGAACTGGGAAAGTTCTTTTCGCAGTGAAACTATAGCTCACTATCAATAAGAAAATGGTTGCTCAAAAATAAGGTTCTTAAAGTTGTCAGACAAGTAAAGAGGTTATTTTCTTGTTAAATTTAGAGTAAAAAAATAAAAAATTGCAGTTAGCTAACAGCTGTATTGTCAGCGTTCCCCTGAATTAGAAATCTTGTTGAACAACTCGAAACTGCTATAGGAAGACATGCCACAGAGTCAACAATGATCTAACACTGATGCATTTTGCTGTTTAAGGCTGTGCTTTTTAATAACTTGGAACATTAAAATGTTAACGAAGATTAAAATGATCTCAACTCTCTTTATATATCTTTTTAAGCATCAAATAAATGTATTCTGTTTGAGGCTTTTCCTCTGAAGTATGATAAACATCATTATTTCAGATTGAGTTGTTAACTTTTTCAAGAATCTGAGTACAAGCACCTGTGGAAACAAAATTCAGAAGAAAATATTTGTTCTAATGTTGCATTTACTATTATAGGAGTAGATATAGAAAAAATATAGAATGGGAGTGAAAGTGTTTTTATTTCTTCCTGTAAAAGTGTATTTAGTACATTTATTTGTAAAGCTTCAGGCATAATAAAAAAACATTTTGAATTAAAAATAAATATTGTTTCTTTTTAGTATGTTCAAATAATATAATATATTATATTTTTTATTTATAGCTTAAACTCTGTTCTGATTTATGTATAGTATTCTATGCATACAATTTTATTACAAGGATATTGGTTAGCATATGTAGTTTTTATTAACTTACATTTTGATTGTTTTATAAAATGTTACTACATTTTTATTTTTAGTATGTTTTAAATTTTTAGTTTATTGATTTAAAATTGTGTGCCCTCATAAAAATAATGATTCTTTGCAAATAAATACCCAAATACCAGTAATATAATTTTGCTTAGTATTGCTCTCAGGAACCACTTTACACTTCCCACCATGGAAGGATTTCCCTGAACAAAAAAAAGCGTGTTTGAGGCAGAGCAGGAGAAAGTCAAAGGCAGGATCAGAGGCGGGGAAACTTGGGACATACTGGAAAATGGTGAGTTATTCAGCAGGGAGTTCAGTTATAAAGATAAACGTATTTCCTTTGGCATGTCTTTATTTAGCCATGGAAAGTCGCATGCTCCTGGTAAAATCTGAAGTGTATCATACACATTTTTTGGTGGAATTCGGATGACTCGTTGACAAAGAGCTTGGCGATGGAGCAGATGCACCTTATGAAAACCATGGCTGATGAGATCACATTTTCATCTTCATAGAAGGTACGTGGACAGATACAACATGGACCATCCAACCAAGCATATGTGCAGAGTAATTACATGAGAGAATACAGATAAGTCAGCAGTAAATAATTATCATCATAAAATGTTTAATTACGCTGAAACCTTTCCAGGAAAGTGAAAGTGATCACAGAGTTGTGTAATGGAAAAGGGGATATTTCAAATACAAAGCAAAGCAAGTGATTAAATGCATTCATTCTTCAGCAAGTAGAAGGAAAGGATTTTAATGATCGCACAGGAATGAATTAGAAAATATTTTTAACATATCATGCCAAAAAAATGTTTAACATTTTGTTCCATTGATTTGCTGTAAGAAGACAAACTAGTAATCCAAAATAATAAAAATCTTAATAACATTGAAAACACTTGAAAAGTTGCTGGGCACTGAACTAGTAGTTCTAAGCGTTACGGTGTGCCGTCCACTGGCCACACGTAAAGGCCCTCGTCAGTAGATGAAATATTAAACAATCGCAATTAATATCATCACCTTGTGGAGGAAAGCTGTTTCCAGGTAAAGATCCTGCTCAGTTTTACAAATCTTAAAGTGCATATAGTAATTCCTTTATGAGGGCTGTTTAACAGTTCATTACTACAACATAAAGTCATTTTCCCTAAACGATCACGTAAGTTCAGCTAAATGAGACGGAGGGTGTTGTTCAAACTAGAATTTGAGCTGGGAGGGAATCAGTCCTCTTACTTCACATAAAATTGCCAACTTTGAAGACCATTTATAGCTAAAACCTTGGTTTTAAATTTAAACGAGTAAGAGCCGTGGGTCTCGGATACTGTGTCACAGTACTTTGTTCCTGAGTGAGAGGAGGGAAATGGGCTCGGTGATATTTGAAACTACTTAGAGGGTTTCCATTCAGTAAGGAAAGAGGCAACACCTCAGTTCTACAAGGATTACCAGTGCTAGAAGAACATGGTCAAATGGCACCTCTCTGATTTGGGAGACAGAATTATTCCGTGTGATGAACTCAACTAGGAAGAAATATTTGACTGGCACATTTAGAAACCTTGTATCTTTTTTAAAAACTATCTTAGTAACTTTGCAACATCTAACCATTCATTATATATGCTGCCAACAGTTCCCATCAGCTAACCTACATCTCATTTACATAATTTTAAAAAGCTGGAAATGGCTGAAACATTACATAAAAAGACAGGCGACTGAGAATCAAGTCTCTCCCTTTAGGACCTGCAGTTATGTGATGAAATCTTGCCACGTTCGGGCCTCAGTTGCTTCATAAACCAGCGTGAAATACTAATACCTCTGTGCCTGAGGACAGAGTAGACCAGGTCTCTTGGGCTTCTTTCACTGATGAAAGTCATGATTCTGTGATTTAATAGGTTCATGCTCCCATAGAAATAAAAGAAAAACGGGTTATTTTTCATCGCCTTCCTTGCAACACCAATGAATAAAATGCCATCATTTTAATTTTAACAACACTACAATTTAAATATTCACAATATGTCAAGCGTTGTGTTAAGCATCAATTAATTTAATCTTCAGTATAATACTGAGAGATTTCAATTAATTTCCCCATTTCACAGATGAGAAATTGAGCATAAAGGAGATTAAGAAATTAGTTGAAGGTTACATATGTTCTGGGTAATAAACTGATTTAAACCCAGTGTCTTAGGTACCCTTCCTGTGGGTGGAGTTTCTCACGCTTGTTAGCATTGGAGGAGTTGCGTTGCTTCAACAAGGCAATACTCATACTGGCCTCATCTGGTTCTAAGGATCCCCCTTTAGCCCTCACCCTCTAACAAAACTTCTAGTTAGAAAAATTACAACAGGCTGTAGGGCGTTTTTAACTCTGCCAAAACAATGCCATATATGTCTTAGTTTATCATCCTAGAAATTTTCTTTACCAGATATGTCTGCTATGCCTATTCCCATTTGGTGTACAAAAGTAATAATAAAATAAAGTGCAATAGAGAAAAGATTAAAAAAAAGTTTCAGGAGTCGGGGAATGGTTAGAGTGTGGTAAAAAGAAATCTGCACAAGGAGTTAAGCAGAATTGAATCTTAAGCTGGGTATCCCCAGTTCCCCTCCAGGTCTCTTCCCCATCACTCCATGTGTTTTTGCTTCATGGTTTCCTGCAGGCTGTAGCCTTTTCTGACTCCTGTGTGCCCAGCAGCAACAGCAGCAGCAATCCTTGAAACAGTAATAACTGAGGCATAAACTCACCAAAAATACATCTGTCAGGCAGACGTACTAGCCAGTGAAAGATCCGTTCACGCTTGAGATAGACATCTTACAGAAAAGAAAGTAGAGTTGAAGATCAAATAGAAGAAAAGCGCCTGGGAAACACTTGTATATAGTTTCTATCATTTGATACCTGTTTCTAAGCAAGGATCCAAGACATTTTGTCAAGTTGAGGATTAACAGCCTCTGAAATGAAAACAAAAATAATGTTGCACAAGCAGCCTATTCAAAGAGATGTGTCCAGGAAGGCAGTGCCTGGGTGGTGATGACTGACTGGGTCTCAGTGAGGGCGGGGCTGTGGCGCAGCAGGGCCTGGAGGGAGGAAGCCCACTGCGCTCCCTCCTTAGGCAACGGGCTCAGCATTTCATCTTCCCGCCACTTGCTTTGAATAATTCACCTCCCCCATCATGATTTCTAGCTTCTTAGTCGAGGTTAAAAGTGTCAGGATGCCCGGCCAGGCATGGCTCAGCAGCTGAGCATCAGCCTAGGATCCAGGCGATCGGGGTTCGATTACCGGTCAGGGCACATGCCGGGTTGCGGGCTCGATCCCCAGTCGGGGGCATGCAGGAGGCAGCCGATCAATGACTCTCTCATCATTGATGTTTCTGTCTCTTTCTCCCTCTCCTTTCCTCCCTCTGAAATCAATATATATATATATATATATATAATTTTAAATGTCAGGATGGCCAAGAAGATTTCTTACTGTTATGTATAGGAATATTAAAACCTCAAAAAATCTAATGAATTATGATCACTAACAAATCTAAGAGTTAATGATAATGGCAATTAGCATCTACTGATAGCTACTATTTGCCAGGGACTATGCTTAATGTTTTATGTGATTACCTCATGAAAACAGTATTTTGTAGGAAAGGGAAAGTGAGTTATGTAGACATTAAGTTTTTGCCTACAGTCATACAGATGGTGATTAGGAGAGCCAGGATATGAACTTGGAAGTTGGACTCTGGAGTGGGAACTCTTAACTACTGCACTAAATAGCAGTTTCTTCTCACAGAGCATGTGTTAGGCACTATGCCAGGTGCATTATTGTATTTCATCTTTATATTTATTATCACTCACATTTTCCAGTTGAGGAAACAGAGGCTTAGATAAATGAAGCAAATTATTAATTTAGCATACAGCTGGTGCGTGGTGGAGCCCAGATCAAATCTATTTTTGTTTACTTTCGTTTGTGGATTCCAGTATCCATGCAAGCATGTGTGCTCTCTTCCATATTGCGTCTATTTAGGGAGCAGCACCACAAGTAACAAGAACGGAAATGTCTAATCTTGCTCCTCCCTTGTTCAAATGAGAAAACTGAGGCTTAAAAAGAATGGAGACTTACCCAAGGTCATGCAGCTATCTACTTTAAAGCAGAGACAAAAACTTTCCTTTTATCCAAAAGCTATTCAAGCAGGCTGTTTACCTTTCTTGAAGTATGCTCTCTGACCTTTTCTCATTAGGTAATGTCTACTGTGAGGCACGTTGAATTTAGAATTATATAGTGTTATTTACGATTACTGTTACCTTTTGTGTTTAAAGAGAGAATTTCTCTCTAAGGAGCAATATTATTTTTAATCACCTGGAAAAAATTAATACATGATAGGAAAGGCAGTTTATTTTATTCTTGATCCTGAGTTCAGCTTCTACATCTAATTTTAAAGCACTGACTCTGTCAACTTACTTAATTCACCATCTAATCAAGCTGCTAGATTCCCTGAAAATATTTGGACATATTTATGTACACTTAAGTTCATACCAAAGATTTAATGCCAGATCAAGGTTTGTTCCATGTGAGAATTTCTAACGAGAACTTTCACTCAGCATATTTGTGAGCATCTTTTACTGAAAGCACTGGGAGGTAAAAATCTATCCCTCGAGTACACTTTTCTAGAGTAGTTTAGTTTGCAAAGCCACAGGACACAATTTTGTCAGCGGTCCCAAACCCAAACAGAGCTCTGAAGATGGTTAATAGTACAGTGTTCCTAGGACAGGATAGAAGGGCAGCCCCCAAAATATGTTGCTTAATTGATACAATAAAAAGAAATCAAGGATGGGAAATGTGGAGACTGAGGACAGCCACCCAAATAGTAATGTTTTGCCCATTTTCTTTGTGAGTCATTTCACTGACTTGAAAAGGGGGCCAACTCTTCAAGAAGGAAGCACCATGCAATGATATAGAGTAATGTTTACCGCACACCTTCCCAAAAAGGATGTTTGGTCATTTATTCAGATAGTTATACTGTGGGAAAAGGCAAATACTCAAACAATCCCGGGATGGCTAGACACAGGGAATCAGAACCCAGTGGGCTCAGCTACAGGCCATAGTTGGTCAACACAGCTCACAACTCCACCCACTGATAATTATCCCAGGCACTGAATAAATAATTTGAATACTTATAGTTGGCAAAATCCTCCTATTGGTTCCTTGACATGTAGTATAAGGCCTATCATAGTGTTGAAGGCAAAATGGAAGCTCTGAAAATTTCCCCTCTCCCCCAAGATAGTAAATTGCAAACTGTACTGCATTCTCTTAAGTATAACAGTAACTGGTGTCATCCTAAAATAATTAAAAGATACAAAGAGTGGTGGTCCTCATCACATTACCGTATAACCCACCAGTTTGGCCCTGACCAAAACTGGATCGCAGTGGATTACTACAAACTTTTCCAAGTAGTAGTCCCAATGAAGTTTCTATACTGAATTTAGTGTATGTATTACAAAAATTAAGGGAGCCTTGAGCAAATAGTACTGAGCCATTGATTCGGTGAATGCATTCTTTTATATCAACCTCTGCTCTAGAAGGTAGAGAATATGAACCACATCCATGGGTTCTCATCCAGGGGTGGGGAACCGTTTTTCTGCCTGCAAAATCATTTGGTCTGGCCCAGCCAAGGCCACTGCAGGTGGAATTCAATAAATTCAATTAAATGTTTGACCAAATATAGCAGGCTAATTTTTTTAAGCAGGCTAATTTTTAAGTTGACAATTTTGTATGGCAGGGCCAGACCAAATGATTTTGTGGCCATATAAGGCCTGCAGGCTGGACATTCCCCACCCCTCAATGATTTATTTTGGGTTTGGCCATTGAGAATCCTTATGGAAGGTCACAAGGAAGATTTGTATGCCTGTCTATAAAGCCACTTTGAGTTGACTGTGCTCCTTGATTGAAGGTTACTGATCTAAGCAACTCTGTCTCCAGGTACCGATGTTCCCTGCATCACTTTATTCCTTTCTGCCTAAGGATGTTAATAGCTTGACTACCACTGAGCTCCAAGTTATGGTACTAATTCCATGCCTTTGTAACTAGTTCCTTAAAAAACAAACCTTTCTTAATTATCTTATTTTGGATGTGTGTTCTGTTTTCTTTGGGACTTTGCCTGTTTGATATGAGGCCTTCAAATTACCATGAGATATTGAGAGGGAAAGGACACTTAGGAAGATAAGAATTATATTGGATGGTTCTTGAGTTCATTTTTTTCTCAATGACTCCTGCATATATTTTAAGAATGTTATCAACATCTAATGAATGACTTTATACGTTATTGTATTAAGATAGTGATTCTCAATGTGTGGTCAGCAACACCCAGGAACTTGTTAGAAATGTAATTTCTTTGGCTCCATCTCAGACCTACTAAGTTAGAGACCCTGGGAGTGGGGCCCAGCATTCTGTATTTTACAAAGCCCTGTAGGTGATTTTGATCTATGCTACAGTTTGAGAACCACTATAGTAAGGTGGATCATGGCCCTGCCCTCCTAATGTATTACACAGAGAAATGCTAATTTAGGTATAGCCAAACACATTGGAGACTCTTATTAGGTAAAACCAAAAGTATTAAATGAAGACATAAATAGATAATGAAATATTTACATGATTGGACCTATTGCCAAGCTTCAGCAACTTTTTTAAAATTAGAAAGTACATTGAATGTTTAGCTCCCCTTTGACAAGTTTATCATAATTTTTAGTTCTAGAAACTACATAACCTATAGAGAGGTATCTAGGTAACAAATATAATTACTTATAGATCAGACTTTTTCTAAATGTTTTTTGCAGATTAATATTGCCGTGAACTATTTAATAGGAAGTAGTATTCAGAAATTAGTGGACCTTAGATCAAATAATTAAAGAAAATGTTTAGTTCAACATTTATTTACAGTATGAGCTATCCTGTTATTAATATGCAGTTGTGCATTAAAAATGCCCATAAGAGCATAGCATGTTTTATCTCCCAGAGCGTCATAGATATAAAATGCATCTTTGGAGAAAACTCAGGCCAGAAATTGGCATAATTAGTAAAACAGGACTATCTACCAGGAAATCAAAGGCATATATGAACAAAAATTAGAGAGTTAAAGTTAGATAGACCACCCTGGTGAGGGTCTCTGATTCTCAGAATGGGATATTGGAATTATTCTCTAGAATGGCAAAAACTACCACAAGGTTTAAGAAAACAGACGGAATGACAGGATCAGTATGAGAGAGGGAAAAGGTAGCTTTGTCATGTCATGACAAGTGGGTAGAGTGGCCGAGGTAAAGAATAAACCTGGGAAAGCTGTAGCCTAAAGGAGAAAATTCGATGTACTAAAGGCAATTTTAAACTTTAAGTAAAATAGTAAGGAGAGACATTTAATTATTAACCCATTATTTTATGTGGTTTTAATGAGGAGTTTATCATAGTTGACCATCAATGGAATGTCAGTGAAAATCCAAGGTATCTCTGCCTCAGTATATAACTCCCTTGGAAAGAGCATTAATAATTCACATTTTAGGCCTTTTATTGTCATTATCACGGTTTAGTGTTCTGAGTAGAATGCAAAAATAAGCCACAAGACTTACAGAATCAAGTCAGAAGTAATATTAATATCCCTAAGATTTATGGCCCTCCCAGATGGGATTATTATGGGAATAATTCACAGGGAAAATGGAGTTTAAAAACAAACGAAAATAACTTGAATTCATTCTACAAGTGAAGCAACCTAGAATGGTTTAAGACTCAAGCAGGAATTGTGAAGTATCTGTTAGCTTACATAAATCTAGGGAATCTGGGCTAAAATGCCATATTATTTGGAAAGGATGATTTGGAGTTGATACATAGGAATTATAAGTGAGGTTTCTATGTGTTTCTTATTGGCCTGAGAGACACCATCCAGACATCAGGTCTCCTTTATAATCTCTGGTTGAAGTGCAGCCTCAGCTAAATTGGGCATATAACCCCAAATTCCTTAGGAAAATAATCCTAATTTTCTTGGAGTGATACTTAAGTCCCCTTGATGGACAACTCTGTTTCCTTGGTGGGCAAATCCATTTCATTTTGAGTGGATTTTAAAAATGGAGAAGTAATGGAGTCTATAGTTTTAATGTTCTTGTGTTAAACTTATGAACAACTTATGTGTCTGTGTGTGTACATATATAACATTATAAATACTGTTGATTACTAGAAAAACACACATTAGGGTACCTATTAGTTTAACTTTATGGTTATAATGAAATATCTAAGTAAATGATGAAACTTTTCATTTTAATGTGAAAAGTTAAAAATTAAAAAATTTGATAACTGTATTAAATATAAGAATTATAGCATTTATAAGTTTAATCTATTAGATTTATAAGAATATTTTAAGTACTTAGGAAGGTTTTATTAAGCAGTTGAAGTACTAAAGAAAAAATTGACTATTTTAAATTTATAAAGACAATTTAAAAATATAAGATAACTTAATTGTTATAAAGGCTGATTTAAAAGCAGTTGTTAAAAATCTGATAGATTTATTAAGTAGAATTATAACATTTGTAAGTGAAAACTAAAAGCTTATGAATTAATAGGTTTTTAAATTTGAATATAAAGCAAATATTAATTTCAAAAGTAGCTACAAATTTTATTTTTTGGACACAAAAGCCATCCTCAAGTACATAAAAAAGTTCTTCCAATGACAATAATAAATGTGAGATAATAAATGTAAAGTTTGTAATATGTTTCACTAATAGCCCTAAGATGCTGATGATTTTTTCTCATTCTGAATATCAAATTCTTAACTAGAAGTTAAGTTTCAAATTACCTGTGTCTTACAACTTGTCATTGAAGGACAATTAAATCTATAATCCAAAATCTGTGATGAAAACTATGTATACTTCCCTATATATAACTTTTACATGAGAAAGAAAGAATTATTACTGAGCTGCATTCTAGGGAAGGAGCAGTATTACCAGGGTACATAGTCACTCATTAAGAAAACACCTAGATGGGTTTTGATGTCAGTAAGATGGTCATGTGATCCAGCAATCCTACTTCTGGGTATATATGGGGGGGAATGAAATCATGATCTCAGAAAGATATCTGTACCCCTATATTCATTGAAGCATTACTCACAATAGCCAAGACATGGAAACAAACTGTTTTAATCAGTAGATGAATGGATAAAAAAAAGATGAATACATGCACACACTAGAATATTATTTAGACATAAAAAGAAGGAAATTTTGCCTTTTGCAGCAACATACATCTTAAGCGTATATGCTAAGTAAAATAAATCAGACAGGAAAGACAAATGCTTTCAGTTATATGGGGAATCTAAAACAAAAACTGAACTCATAGAAGCAGAGTAGAATGGTGGCTTTTAGGGTCCACGGGATAGGGGAAATAGGACAATAATGGGTCAAAGGGTAAACATTTTCAGTGGTAAGTGGAGTAAGTTCTGGGGATCTAAGGTATAGCATGGTACCTATAGTTAACAATACTGTATTATATACATGAAAGTTGCTAAGACAGTCGATCTTAAATGTTCCCACTACAGAAAAAAAAATAGTTGCATGAAGTGATGGATATGTTAACTAACTTGTGCTAATCATTTAAAAATGTATACATGTGTCAAATCACATGTGCACCTTAAACAATGTCACATGTCAGTTATATCTATATAAAGCTGGGGGTTGGGTGTAAGGAGAAAACACTTAGATGGGCTGCTGCTTAGTTATACAAGTTAATTGTTATCCTGTCTTTTCGCTTAGAAACTGTGGAAGGGGTTACTATCATCAGAGATCCACCAACTGTTGGGAATAAGAGATAGCAGACATTTGAAGAATTAGAAAGACAAAAGGGTAGAGAAAGGGAAGATCAAATAAACATGGCATCAGATGGGGCTGTAAGGAAGGTAGCTGTGAAAAGTTTACCTGTGACAAGGGGCAGGACAAGGGCCTATTGCAGGTATGGCCAAAGGATGAGTTGCTTGATAATTTGATTTTAAGTTACCACCTATTCTATGCTGTTCTAAAATTCATCTTGGTTATTTTTAATATTTAGTGAAACACTTTTGTTCAAATTAGTACAATCAATGGCTCTGGAGTTTAAAGGAAAGGGGAAATTTTTTTCTATGCTTAGGGGTATAAAGAGCAGAGAAAAGAGAACAACCATAGAGTGTAAAATTGAGAATTCAATAGAAGCAAGAAGTTGGATCAAGGTATGTTTACTAAATCCATGCAAGATATTTGGTGGGGGGAAGAAGATATTTGGGAGGTGGCTGGACTTTCTATAAGAGGTAAAGTGGGAGCTCAAGGAAGTTTGTTTGTATTTAAAGACCAGATGGACAAGATATCATTGGAAGACTTAAGGGCAGTCAGGTGACAAACATGGATTACTTTCACATATAATAAAATGTAAAGGATATACAGCTGACATTTCCTCCTCCACAAAGAATTGGTGAAAGCACTTACCTAGTACATAAGCAAAGATGCTGGCCCAAACTGCAATCTTCTCTTCACTTGGCTGTGGTCCTTTATAAACTCTTTGCTGAAAACCTATGAAATTCCTAGGTTCAGATCTGACCTAGGGTCAGATTCCAGTGTCTTAAAAAAATCACGTGGCAAGCACTTCTCTTCTGACTTTCTCAAGGTGTCTTCCCTGTATTTATATTCATGGCTCTGCACTTTCTTCATTTCCATGAATTTCTCTGCAAGATATCATTATCCCATTTTATAGGTTATGAAGTGGAGGTTTAATGAAAGTAAAGAATTACTTGGCAAAGATCAAATGGCTACTGTGGGACCGAATTAGGATTTAGAACCTGCTCTTTCCTTGGATAGCTTGATAGGTTATTGAATTGGAACTTCCTTGAGCAGAGAAACAAGATAATGCCTTTATTGTGCATAGAAATGCACAAAAAGCAATCAGTAAATGGTTGTGCAAAAAATCCCGTCATTACTTCTTTTCATTTCACTTAGACACCTCTTCTTGTTTCCACCTGTCTTCTGCTTGGCAATCCTGCATTGAGTAAAGTACAACATTCAGCATGAAGTTTTGTAAAAGCACTAAGTGACATATTTCAAGAAATGCTAATTTAAACTTGGAGCAGTTAAATCCCTGCAGACTCAATATATCACTTCAGTGAATCATGGGAAGTAACAAATGACAACTGAGAGCATTACAGGGGAGGGTCAGATACAATGGTAATACAGTTTCTAAAACCAAGTGTCTAGCCTGATGAGGTCTTTATCCACTGTCCTCATTTACACTGACTACTTATGTATTTCTACCATCTAATAATGGAGTTGAACACCTGAAGATGCCTTTCACTGGGATTAGGTACTACTAGAAACAATGGCATCATATAAACTCTTGAAAAAATGCATTACTAGACCTGTCACATAATCATTGGTAGATATTATTTCCTCCTTTCTTTTAGTCTCTTCACAAGCAAAGTTAATCAAATTATCCCACGGAATAAAATAGAGACAAATCCAATTGAAGCTAAGCAGGCAGTGCACAAAATTGTAGATAGTCTTCCACCCTGGTATTGCCTATTTAGCTGTGTTGTTTCTTAGTTAATTGAGAGCACAGGGCCAGCCCACATGATGCCAAATTATAGTGCAGTGTAATCCTCTTTCCACAATAGCTTTTGGCTGCAACTTCTAAGAATTTGTATTGGAAAATTAGTAATTCAGTCTAGCTGTGTATAGTTGTCATATAATTTTTCTGCCATAGTATTATTTTGGATATGACAGTGAAGGAAATGACTGGAGAAGCTTCCAGAGTGTACATTTTGGTAAGGATATTTTGCATGTTTCTAAATTTCATGTTAAGTGGATGAAGAGTTTAAGAACTTAACAGCCTTGTTATGAATATATAAGTAATCTGTAGATATTACCAGCACAGAAAATGAATAGTTTTTCATTGAAAGGGGATAAGTGAACTTTTTGGAATAGTTCATTTTCCTAAGAATGTGCATTTTACAAAGTCCTCAGGTCACACTAATTACACCTAGACAAAAAGGCTTCCCGACCCCTGAGGTGACACCACTAGTGTTTCTGCTAAGAACAAAGAGAAAATTGACTGTCTCTTCCCCAAGACAATGGGCAATCGGGCTATAGTTATCTTTTACTTCTTGTCATTTTTAAAATAACCAAAACCAAAGGAACTGTCTGACCAGTTAACCTGCCTGCACAACTACAGGGCAATGATCACAACAAGACTTTGGGGCTGTCTCTGCCTCGCTCAACTCCAGTCGGCAAAGGCACCATCTTCTAAGTGAAATGACACTTAGACAACTGCCATCATTATTAGACAAATGCAGTTCTCAGGAGCTGGAAACGCTTTGCTGTCAGCTTCCTGGCTCAGCATGTTCCCAGGCTGATGATTATCGCACAGCTGCAAAATTTGGAGGACGCTGCTCATTAGTTAACGCTCAGCTACGGTTTCTTCTCTCGGATACCAAAGATTAGAGGCTGGGTGAATTTCTCCTTTACTGCCACAGCAGTCTGTCTAAATAAAAGAAGGGGGAAAAGTCTGTGCCCTAGACTGTTTCCTACTCTCAGGTTTTTGACAGGTTCTCTTTAGCCAGTTGATAGCCTTGGTATCTTTAATGATTCAGCCCACACCTAAAAGACTGGTGGAACAGGCTCAGTCTTTTATAACAAAATTTATGAGAAAACGAGTGTCTCTATCCTTAATTTTTATTGTGGCTATAAAGAGCACTACACTAGAATTCAGGAGATTTGCGGTGTATTTCCCAAACCACCATAAATCATTTAACTTCTGTGTCTTTCACTTTCTCTATCTCTGAAATGAGGTACTTAGGTTAGATGGTATCAAAGGTTCCCTTCAACTTCATGTGTCTATGATTTTTATAGATTTATTAATTTACTTCAAGCTAATGGAAGCTTGAGGTGCAAACCACCATCACATTGACACCGTTTTATAAATTATTTCACAAACACAGGCAGATATATACCCTATTGAAGGACAATGAGAACTAGAATTATTGAAAATCTACTAAATTTACATTATCTCATTTAATCCTCATGAGAAATTTTACAAGTGTTTTAATGTATCAATATTTCAAGTAAAAAAATAATATGACCAATTTAAAAACTTGGATAATTTACCCTGTTCGTAAATAGCAGAGTTTGGGGACTATAAAGTCATGCTTATTTCATATTTTTAGAGTGCCTTCCACTGTGCATCTATTTACCTATTTCACTGATACAAAGTCTTCTCTTATTTTTTTAAGATTACTCCTCAGTAACTTATTGAATGACCTCTCTATGCCCAGCTCTATTCTAGGTACTAAAAATATAGATCCTGTCATCCTGCCATCATGGACCTTAAGTGCTAGTGGAGAGAAAAGAGTTATACAATAAAAGTGATGAGTAAATACCTATCCACCATGGATTAGATGGTGATCAATGACAAGGAGAAAAATAAAACACAGAAGGGCGGAGAATAGTGAAGTGTTGATGAGGGTGAGGGGGGTTAAGCTTGTTCAAATGGAGTGGCAAGTAAAATTTTCATTATGAAGGTGATACCTGACAAAACAACAAACAGAGGTGAGGGACTAAGACTGCAACTAACTTGAGGAGCATCCTTATGAGCAGAGGGAACAGTGAATGCAGAGATCCTGAGGAATAAGTGTCCCTGGAGTATGTAAGGAACAACCAATGAGGGCTGGGCGACTGGAATGAGAGAAAGGGAGACGTCAAGTAAAGAGGTAAGGAGGTAATGAGTGATGGTGGGGGGCAGATGACATGCGGTCTTGTAGGCCATTGGAAATTCTTTGCCTTTAATTCTGAGCGAGGCATAAAGCCATTGGAGGGTTCTGAGGAGAGGAGTTTAACTTACACCACAGCAGTATTATCTGGTTGCTCTGTTAAGAGTAAAATATAGAGGAGTAATGAGAGAGCAGGGAGCACAATTAGGGGTAATGGTGATAACGATCCAGGCAAGAGGTGGCATTGGCTGTCACTAGGCTGATAGTGGTGGCATAGACGTAGTAAGAAGAAGTAAGATCCTAAGTGTGTGAAGGTCGGGCCCACAGGACTTCCTGATGAACTGGATGGGGGTGAGAATAAAGAGTAATTAAGGAGTGGGGCTTTGTTTTTACCTGACCCACCGCAAGTGTGAGGTTAACGTTTATTGAGATGGTGAAGACTTGAAGGAACAAATGTGGGGGAAGCATTAGGAGTTTTGAACACAGAGTATTTGGATATTTAAAATTAGATTGTAAATTTGGCTTGCCTGTTAAATTCCCATGGAGTCCTTCAGTGGTTTAGTGTATAAGTCTAGAGTTTGGAGTAGAGGTCTGAGATGGAGATATAAAATTTTAACTAATCTGCATAGATATGGCACTTAAGGTTTTTGAAAATGATGAGATGTCTATGGATATAAGTGTAAATAGAAAATAAGAACACACTAGTGTTCGCAAAACTAACCCTGATGAATTCCATTTAGGGAATGAGTAGGGGTGAACCATCAAAGGATTCTTAGAAGTACAGGCTGAAAGATAGGTGGGAAACCAGGATACGTATGTAGTGTCTTAGAAGCCAAGCAGGAGGAAAGTCTTTCAAGCATGAGAATGATGAACTCTGCCAAACACCAGTGATAAGTCAAGTAATGTGGTTCTGGGAATTTGCCATTTGCTTTAACAGTGTGAAAATCACTGGTAATCAGGATCTTGGAAGAGACAAAAAACAAAAATGATTTGACTGGATTTAGGAGAATATGCAAGGTAAGAAACTGAGTCTGCAGGAACAGACAATTTGTCTGAAAAGTTTTGCTCTAAAGGGAAGGAGAAAAGTGGAGTGGTAGCTGACATGGGGTTATTATAAGGATGGTAAAGATGATTAGTAATAGAAGTTATCTGAAAAATTCTTTCTTAACATAGTAAAGTAACAATAGGATCAAGGTAGATAAATGTCATTAATTCAGTCTATTAATAAATAATGATTGAATGCCTTCTTTGTGTCAGGTACTTCTCTAAGGTCCTGTGTAGCAATAAACCTTTTGAAAAGATCTGTGTTTAAAAAGTAAAAAGTTTTATGCAGACAATTCAATCAGAGTTTGTATAAAAGGGAGATTGACCAGTGGCTACTAGAGATTGCATGTTCAAAAATGCCATTCAGGAGATCCCCAAAATGGCTTTCAACTTCATTAATTCTCTAGAAAAGCCAGAATACCAGCGACTACAGTTTATTACAGAACAAGGTCATAGAGTGAAATGGGCAAAGGGAAGATTTGCGTGGGGCAGAGTCCAGGAGATAACAGGTGCAGGTTTACAGGTGTCCTCTCCCGGTGGAGCCGCGCAAACAGCAGTTACTTATACGAGCACCAATGTGTGTCCATACTTATGGAGTGTTCCCAGTCAGGGAAGCTCACTCTAGCCTTGGTTTCCAGGGTTTTAATTGGGGTTAGTCACGTAAACATGGCCAATTGCCTGCATGGCTGAACTTACTCAGTCTCCAGCCCCTACAGAGATCAAGCCAGTATCACTTGGCCTAATGCCCTATCATAAATAACACTGCTAAAATAAACTATCCAATGTGGCCCGAGACCCCAGTTAATGACACTCTTATGAGGCAGACAACTGTAAGGGTTTAGAGGTTCTCTCACAGGAACAGGTCAGAAGCCAAACATTTCTTTGGAAAAATGTTCTCTCATACTCTAATGTAGAATTTTAATGTTTTCATATAAATATTCATATATCCAATACCTAATGTAATCTTTAGAAGAATCTGGTATTATCTGACTTAAGCAACTCTCTTCGCTTCCAGGAGCTCAACTAGAATTTCTGAATATTTTAGCAGTTTAATCTGATTTTTTCTCTTTATTCTTTTGGCTGCCAAACTGGTTGGTGGTTTACATTATTTGATTTCAAGAAGACTCTAGGCTGAATCAACTGTGTCCAAATTCGTAAACAAATTATTCTTAATTACTGAGCAGCTTGAAATAATTTAACAACTTTCATTCAGAAGATGAAAAAGATGGAATACATTTGCGACAGCTAAAAGACAGTATCATAGAAAATCTGAGAACAAAAATAGTCTTTAACAGACACTAGAATATTGAATTTCAAACCCATTGTTTTTCATCATAGAAATAAGTATTTCAAGTTATAAAAAATAAGTTTTTAAAAATAAACAGCTATTTGTGGCCCAAAAAGTAATGACCAAATTGCACCAATTGTCCAAATGTTTTAGAGAATTCCTAAAAATACCTCACCACAGCAACCCCCATTTATGTTCTGAAGTTTTTAGATTTGCAATACTACTTTCATCAATAACCAAAAAACAAAAATGACATGTGGTGGTTCCATATTCATACACGTGCAATTTCTACCCTGAAACAGAATACCTATTTTAAACTTTGCTTACAAGCACGTGCTCAGAAGTCAAACATGAAGGAAAAGATAAAAATTCTGATTATTTAATCTGAAAAAAAAAAAAAAAAAAAAAGTATGGTATCCAAAGAGGAAATATGAATTTATATGCTTTTGGAGTCTGTTAATTTGGGGGAAGGAAGGAGTTAGAAGACAGAGATTGGGTTTGGAGGGCTTGATGTCCTTTCTGGAACTCTGCTATATTTTAAAGGGTTCTTCATTAAAGTAGCTTCCTCTTTATATCTAAGGCCCATCTTTCATCAGATCTATAAGTAAGTCAGTGAAAGGATTAAAACTAATTTACTATTCACTATTTGCTAACAATGCTAAATATGTATTTTATCATCATTGAATTTGTTTTTCAAAAAGAAACCCACCTATAATGATGATATTATTATGGTCATTTAGCAGAGAAAGAAATGAGTATTAGAGAGATAACTCGTCTAAAGACATACAGTTAGTAAGGAACAGAAATGCATCTTGAACATACATCAATCTCAGAATACCACGTGAAATTGTAAGATGTTTCTGTTAGAGGTACAGACCTATAAGGTCATATTAATAAAGATAGCTGTGAGTCCGCAGAATAAACATGTAATATAACTGTGCACTTAAAAACAGTTATTGAGCCAAAATAAATGCTTACTGAGTATCGGAGCTCCTTAGTGCCATGCTACAGAAAAACAAACTGATCTGTAAGCCGGACTGCATAATAAGATGACAGGAACATGGGTGTTCAGAAAGGTAAGTGGGAGAAGAAAAAGGAGCTGTGCAAAACCAACGACTGGGCCTGGAGAAAAAAGTCACCGTTAAGGAGATTGCGGGCACTGAGGATGTCTGTGTGGCAAGTTCGTCTGTCCCTTCTTTTGCATACATAACAGACTCTAACACTCATCTGGAATTCAAGGGTTTTCCTCCCACGGTTGTTTTCTTCTCTGACAGATGCCGCGGTGGTAAGGGATACAGTCCCTTTTCATTGCTTTTCCCACGTACACTCGCACAAAGCATGTCTGCAAGGTTTTACCTAAGTTTGAGGTAGCAGGGAAAAATGTACAATGAAGTGCACAGACGAACAGTTCGATCCTGCTATCGTTACCCACATTCTCCTAACTACATGCCGGTGGAAGGAGGCAGGAGAAGGAGAGAGCTGCTTATATCTTTCATATTCAAAGTGATCTGCAAGGTATTTTTTTTATAAAAGTTTACTACCCCAGAGAGAAATCGTTCCACTTCTTGAGGCAGAAAAAGCAAGCATTTAAAAAACTATAATACACTAATATATATTCATAGCATTCCCTCTCAATGATTATCCTTTGACTATAGAATAAACTCCAGATTTCTTAAAACAGACAATGAGAGCCTAATATTGTGTTCTCAGTCTTCTCTTAAATCCCATTGTACGCTTCACGCTATGGTCAAATGAGTAAATTCCTCTTTCCTTAACCAGACTGCAATCTTTCCTGCTTTGTGCCTTTCTTCATACATATCATTTTTGCCTGGATTATCCTTTCATAGTTTGCCCCCTGAAGAATTCATATTTTAAGCACAGTTCTCACATTAGCTCTCATATTATCCTCCTAGCCTACAAGTAGAACAGGATGCTTTCTGCTATGTTCCACAATGCAAGTGGATCATAATCACTGATTTCAGAATCGTTTCTTCTGTAGATCCCTTGAGGATGTTTTCTTTTTTATTTTAGAATTGTTTTAACTTTCCAGGAAACTTGAAAAGATAGTGCAGAGTGTTTCCTCATGCCTGACCCAATTTCTCCTTTTATTAACATCTTAAATTAATATGATACGCCCTGGCCAGTGTAGCTCAGTTGGTTGGGGCATCATCCCATACACGGAA
Organism: Miniopterus natalensis; assembly: GCF_054644295.1. NCBI lineage: Eukaryota > Metazoa > Chordata > Mammalia > Chiroptera > Miniopteridae > Miniopterus > Miniopterus natalensis. The sequence goes on from NC_142091.1 coordinate 27,586,143, forward strand.
AGGTCACAGGTTTGATTCCCAGTCAGGGCAAATACCTAGGTTGCAGGTTGTGTTTGATTTTTTTTTTTTTTTAAATATGCCTTTATTGACTTCAGAGAGAGGAAGGGGGAGGGAGAGAGGGAGAAATATCAATGATTCCGACATTGATCGGCTGTGTCCTGCACACCCCCTACTGGGGACCGAGCCCGAAACCCAGGCATGTGCCCTGACCGGGTATCGAACCACTGTCTCCTGGATCCTAGGTCGACGCTCAACTGCTGGGCCACGCTGGCTGGGCGGGGTGTGTGTTTCAGAGGCAACCAATTGATGTTCTTCTTTCACCTCTCTCTTCCCCCACCCCTCTTCTCTCTCAAAAAAAATCAATAAACATATCCTTAGGGGAAGATTAAACAAAAAAACGAACAAACAAAACATTAATATGGTACATTTGTCCCAGTTAAAGAACAAATATTGATACATTATTATTAACTAAAGTATATGCTTTATTCAAATTTGCTTGGTTTTTACCTAATGTAATCTTTCTGTTGCTGGAACCTCATGTATCCTTATGCTACTACAGTATATCAGGGTTTCCTTGCTTTCGATAACCTTATAGGTTTGAGGAATACTAGTCAAATATTTTGTAGAATGTCCCTCAATTGTGATTTTTCCTTTCAACAATTTAAAGGTTTTATTTCACGCTCTGTACACATTGATTCTGATAAGAAGTCCTCTGTGATTCTTACCCTTTTTTTTTTTTTTTTTTAACATAAAGTGTTTTGTTTTTCTAGGATTCTTTCAAAATCTTCTCTTTGCTTTTGGTTTTCTGAAGTTAGAATATGATATAGCTAGGTGCAATTTTTCCCATATGTATCCTGCTTAGTGTTCTTTGAGCTTCCTGTGTCTGTGGTTTGGTGTGTGCCATTAATTTTAGAAAATTTTCAGACATTATTACTTAAAACATCTCTTCCACTCTGGTCTCTCTTACCTGTCCTATTGATATCCCAGTTGCTTTTGAAAATGTTCCATAGATCTTGTATATTTTGTTCTATATTTTTTTATCTTTGCATTCCAGTTTTGGAAGTTTCTACTGACTTCAAATTCACTGATTCTTTCCTGTGCCCTGTCCAGCCTACTGATGAGCCCATGAAAGATATTCTTTAGTTCTATTACACTTTTAATTTCAAGCATTTCCATTAGATTCTCTTAGAATTTCCAGTGTCTCTGCTTATACTACCCATATGTTTCTACATGATGTCTACTTGGTTCATTAAAGCTCAACATATTAATCATAGTTATTTAGTTCTCTCCCTGAGAATTCCAGAACTCTGTCATACCTGAATCTGGTTCAGGTGCTTCCTTTGTCTCTTTAGGCTGTGTTTATCTTGCCTTTCGGCATACCTGTAATTTTTTGTCGAAAGCCAATCATGTTATAGTAGGTAATAAGAACTGGGGTAAATAGGCTTTTAGCGTTAGGATTTATGTTAACCTGGTTAGTAGTTGAACTTTATCTAATGTCTGTCATCACTATAGTTGCCAGAGATTTAAGTCCTTGTGTCCTTGTTTCTGTCTTCCCTCTTGACTTTGGGGTTCTCTAAAAACCCCTTCTGAGAGAGTATCTGCACCTTGTAGTCCTTTCAGCAATGAGGCACTATTATACTGCAGCTGTTGGAATGGTAGTGAAGTGTGGGGGCGGGAGTCATCCTACTATGATATGGTTAAATGTCTTTCAGCAGGCCTGTGTCTGGCCTGTGATCTTCACAAGTATTTCATTTTGTAGAGCTTTCCACCCTCTTGAATGAGACAAAAAGGCTAGAGCAAGTTAGAATGAGAGAAATGTCTTCCACCTGCTGAAACGAGGCTCTGATGAAGCCTTTCCCACTGGAGATGATGCCTTTATTGTGGACGGCTCTAGATACATTTCATAAGAATTATTTTCTCCTTCCCCTGCCAGAGCCACAAGAGGATCTTTCTCACATTTTCACCATAAGAATCTGGTGTGGATCCTAGAACTATGGTCCATTAAAGTGTAAGGGCCCCCTTTTAACTGAACATTCTCACACTGCTTTACTCTCAACCTCTAGCAATTTGGTGAAATTGTCATTTAAGTGTTCCTGCCGGTTTATAAGCCCTAGGAGCTTCTGCTGCTGCAGGTAAAAGGATCTTGGCCGCAACTGAGTTCACTTTTTTCTCAGGATGTCAGTGTGGCAATTTGTGCTGCAAACAGTTTTCTTATGTATCTAAGAAAAGTCACTGATTTTCAGTTTGTCCAGCTTTTTCTTGTTGTAAAGATGGGAATAACAACTTCCAAGGGCCTTATGTATTGGAATGAAAGCCAAAAGCCAGTCCCTTTGTGTGTATCTCATCACAACATGCCTGTCCTGCTTTCTGATTCCTTTGGGTTTTTCAGGTGGGTAACCGGAACTTTATCTAAGACTTTGGTGCCTGAGTGATAATGTTAAGTGTTACTATTCTGTGGAGTTATTTAAACTTTAACATGGTACAGAGGCATATGTAATATGCAAAACAACAATAGACTTGGTATCAGAAGAACTCGGTTAGAATCAGCTCTGGCATTTGATGGCTGTATGGATTTTCTCATGATTTGGGGATTATTACATGGATGAAATGAGATATGCATTCAATATTATTTAGAAGCTTTCTTAAACTTTTTAAAATATATATATATCTTTATTGATTTCAGAGAGAGGAAAGGAGAGGGAGAGAGAGGTAGAAACATCAATGATGAGAGAGTCATTGATCGGCTGCCTCCCGCACGCCCCCGACTGGGGATCGAGCCCGCAACCCGGGCATGTGCCCTGACCGGGAATCGAACCCCGATCGCCTGGATCCTAGGCCGACGCTCAACCACTGAGCCACGCCCGGCCGGGCAAAACTTTTAAATTACATATTAGTTATCAGTAATAGTAAAATTGTTTTTAAAACCAAATACTTGATTTCTATAAGAGGGAGTGGCAGGCAGCTCGGAGAAATGCTTCTGAGCTGATAGCCATGCAAGGACTTCTGTATTTTTACCAAGGAAGCTGCTGCCCATTCATGTTGTGTTTCAAAGCAGCTAAGAGTTACCCTCCACTGAAGGCTCAGGCCTGTCTGGATCGGAATCACTTGTTTATTTGTGTTTCTCTCTTGCGTTAGGTGAGAAGCTAAGAGACAATGTCCTATTTTTTACCTGTTCACTCATCTGTGTGCCAGTTTTTTTATTGAACTTGAGCATGTTTCAGGCATATGATTGCTATTGGAGGTTCTTTCCTCAGCTGCTCAAAATGTGGTTGGGAAAAGAGCTACATAAACCAATGTTTACATTAGAGAAAAATTTTTTGTTAAAAACTACGGGCAGGACACAAAAAGCACCATTTCCTGAAAGAATACACTAGAGTTTAGACTTGATTGTGTAGGTAGCATGAAGCCATAGATTAATTTTTTAAAGGGAAGGTGCATGATGAGGTTTATTTGCTATTTTCCTGTGGCTGAGTAAAGGATTCCAAGTAAAAAGATCCTATAATAATTTAGATAAGAGATTTTTAAAAACTGAACTAATACAATAAAAGTCATGTAAATGGAATGAATATGAGAGTTCTTCAGGAAGTTGAATTGATAGATAATCTCTGAGAGAGAAGTGATAGAAAGAATTATGCTAGACCTACCTCTCCTTCCCTTAACTTACCGAATGGTTAAGTGCAAAAACAGTTCATGGGAATGAAGCCTACCCTCTGTGAGGGCATAAGGAATGGAGGACGTTTGGGTCATCAAACACAGTACAGTGGAAGAAGAAAATTGGTCTGAGTAAAAAAAAAAAAATCATATGTAAACAGAAGACAAGAAAAAAGGAAATATATTTTAATGCAGATTTTTAAAATCATTGTTTTGTCTACTCATTCAATGCAATGACAACAAATTTCAGTTGATTCCAGTTCTGAGTGGAAGTGGCTTCTGAGGGCCAGAAGAAAGATAGGGAAATTTGGGAGAAGTCAAAGATATCCTACAGAAGTGCAATATTCACATGGATGTCATTGGCAAATGAGGATCTGGCAAAATACTAAAAGTTAATAACTGAAGAAGATAAAATTGACAAAGATTATAATAATAAAATAACACCTAACTATGAGTAAGACACGATTTTAAGAGATTTACAAATATTATAACATTTAATCTTTGCAACAATCCTATTAGAAAGATATTGTGTGTGGGGGGGGGAGGAGTTCGTTTTGCAGAGTGGAATGAGGCACAAAGAGATTAAGGAACTTGCCCAACTTCACACAACTAACAAGTAGCAGAATTGGGTTTTATGCTCAGGTCATTTATTTTTATTATACTATACTACCTCGCAGAATATGGCACTATAAATGTTTCAAAATAGAATAATCTAAAAATAAAAGAATTCATATCAGCCCCTGGAAAAATTATAACACCTTTAAATTTTTTTTCAAATTGGCAATTTTTGTGGTCATGTTGAGAAAGTCAAACATGAAGATATAGACATTTTCTATTATGTAATAATTTTTAGAAGAATTACACAAACATACAAATATTATTCGACTTATTTTTGTTGTAATTATTATAAATAGTTCTGAGTGTTTACTATGGATAATAAAATATTCCATTTATCATATTATCTCTTGTCATTTTCATAATAACCCTGAAAGGCAGTGCAGCTGTTATCCTCATTTTACAGAGACGCAGAGAGGTTGTCACCAAGGTAGGAAGGGGTGGAGTTGAGGTTTGAATCCAGGTGCTCCCTGACTTCGTTTCCCTGTGTTTCTAAGCTATTTGGTTTTCATTGTAAGTTTATAGAATTTCCATCCTTCTTTCTGATTTCAATTATTTTGTATTATAAAGACATTAAAATATGGATTTATTGCAGTTTCACATAATAGGAGTTTTTCTCCATCTCTCTGAGATTTGTCAGTATCATTATAGTTCAATAATGGTAAAGTTATCACAAGCAAACCACTTGCATTAGCAATATTCTATTTAGTCAATTTACCATGGAGAATGTGATTTGAGGGAGTGATCTTTTCCTCATTACTTCAGTGTGTGTCTATATAATTTCTTTACAATTTTTTACTAGTCATGACTTATTTGTTTATGGTCTTGTGATAATCTCACTTTAGGAGTTAGACCTTTGGCATAGAACTAGTCATATTCTAATTTATAATCTAGTTGAATGTAGTAATAGGTACTGAGTTCTTTAGGAAATGAATGGGTTGTGCCTACTACTAAACCATGAGTTGAGCCTAGTTATCATAAACACTGAAACTTTGATGATTAGCAAGCATTAACAAAAGTTGACTAAAGGCTTAAGTATTTAGGTATCATATATAGGTTTCAAACATACATACACATATTTCTATTTTTAGTCATGCATAGATATCAGCTGTATGTGTTTATGGCACACTTACACACACACACACAGTTAATATTATCATCTAATGTGCTATAATGTTATATATATTTCAAAGCTTTAATCTCATCCTTCAAGCTTCTATGATATAAAGGCAATGTGTACATAAAAGGTGTTAAAAGGCAGATTTTCCCCTTTTTCTCTACATACTGGTATTTAAATAAAGCATTTTGATTTCCTTAAAAAATGAAACAAAAACTCTGGGAGATCATATTGTAGTATAATAAAGGCTTAAAGCAAATGAGAAAATTTTAAATAATAAATATTTATCTTCCTGAACATTCTCTTCACAAATAAAAAAAAAATATGACATAAGGTAATAGCAATTTCTCTATGGAAAAACCTTCAACTTATAATACATCATATCTTCAAAGTGAGAAACCTACTTCAGCTTCTGGGCAAGATAGAACTAAAGGGGTTGGGTTTACCCAGGCCCTGAAATAGCCAAAAGAAGAAACGGACAAAATATAAAGAAACAATGATTTCAAACATTGCACATTTGGCATCACAGGACAGATGTTGAGAGAGGAGGCACAAATGAAGTGGGCCCAATGATAGCTCCAATCACTGCTGCAAAAGTGACTTCAGACCCTCCATAGGGAGGCGACCCAAACAGAGCACAGAGATCTGACAGAGTCAAGGAGATAGAGCTTGGAATCACTGAAGGCCACGGTGGCAAGAGTATCAAAAAGGAGAGAGCTGCAGAAATAAAGCATTCCAGAAATCAGAAGACCCCACATACATACCTTAAATCTTCAATTTAATCCTCAGTAAATGCATGTACAAGACAAGAAATAGACACACCCAAAAAGATCAGAGGGAGAAATCTCTGGAGCACGCACAGGGCCAAAAAGTGTTCATGTTTCCACTAGCCAGAGTGAAAGGACTTTAATTCATGAGCACCAGGCAATTACCAGGGTATAGGAACTCAAAGTGGGCAAAATCAGACCTAGAGTAAAGGCTGCTTTGGTGTTGCTTAAAACAAAACAAACAAGAAAAACCCCCATAAGATCAAACTTTAAAGGATAAAACTATTTCCTTGTAACTTAACAACAGTATATGCCATAAAAAATTTTTAAATAATTTTAAGTCCATTACTCAACTAGTACAATTCACAATGTACTGTATATAATAAAAGTAAATAGGCATACCAAAAACAGAAAAATATAATTCACAATGAGTAAAAAATTTATACAAAAGAAAATAGGCTCAGAAATGACATAGATAAAACAATTTATAGAAAGGAACATTAAAACAGAAATCATGGCTATTCCATATGTCCAAAAGTATCAATGAAAAATGGAACATGTAAAATAGATAACTGGAAGATATTTTTAAAAATTAGCTTCTTGAGATTAAAAAAAAAAAAAAAGACCTTAATGAAAACTACTTTAATGGAAATAAAAGCAGACTAAATATTCAGAAGAAAAAAAATTCAGTGAACTTGAAGACACAGTAATGGAAACTAACATAAAACAAAGAGGAAAGAAGTCTAAAAAATAAAGCATCAGCGAGCTCTGTGTTAACTTCAAGCAGTATAAAATTAGTAAATTTGAATCTAGAACAGTGGGGAAGGCAGTGGATAGAAAAATATTTTAAGAGATGTCTTGAATTTCTCAAAATCTGATGAAACTATAAACCCACTGAAGATCAATGAGCCCCAATAATAATAAACATAAAACCAAATCAAGGCAGTTTTTACTTAAGTTGATTAAACTAACTTTAAAAAGTGCCTGAGATCAATGAAGGGAAAGGGGGGATATCTGTAATACTTTCAACAATAAAGATGAATTTTTTAAAAATCTAAACAGTAAATAAATGTATAGAGCTTTCACTAAAAAAATAAAAAATAAAATAAATAAAAAGATTTTCAGAAGGAAGACAGATTGCACAAGATAAACAAAGATAAGAATGATAGCAGACTTCTTTACGGAGACATTGAAAGCCAGGAGTGGCACCTTTCAAGCTCTAAAAGAAAAGGCTTTCAACCTAAAAGTCCATATTCATGAAAAAAACTTTCAAAAATAAAGGTAAAATAAAGACTTTAAAAAAGCCTCTCAGTTGTTAATAAGGTCCCTAAGGTTTTCTTTTCATTAAAGTGGCTCTCAAAAGTGCTGTTTAAGCTTTTCTCCTTGCTTGTATAAAATATGTTTATTGAAATTCATATACCATAAAATCCATCCATTTAAAGTGTACAGTTAAGTGGTTTTAGCATATTTACAGAGTTATACAAACATCATCACAAGCTAAATTTAGAACATATTTATTATTCCAAAAGAAACCTCATATTTGTCAGTCACTCCCCAGCCTTCCATCCCAGCCCTAGGCAACCATTAAGCTGATTTCTTTTTCTGTATATTTGCCTACTGTGGAGATATTTCATATAAATGGAATCATAAAACATATAGTCTTTTGTGATTGGCTTCTTTCATTTAGCATAATGGTTTCAAGGTTCATCCATGCTATAACATGTATTATTACTTCATTTCTTTTTATTGCAAAATAATGTATTATTTTATGGACATAACACATTGTATCACACATCATTCATCAGTTGATAGACATTTTGCTAATTTCTACGTTTTGGCTGTTATGAATAATGTTGTTATAAAATCTGTGTATGATATTTTGTGCAGATATGTATTGTCACTTTAGTTAAGTATATATCTAAGAGTAGATCTAAGAATTAGTGGACTCATATAGTAACTCAATCTTTAACATATTGAGGAAATGCCAAAATATCTCCCAAGTGACTACACCATTTTACATTCCCATGAATGATGTGGAAAGGTTCCAATTTCCCCATATCCTTGGTAACATTTGTTGCTCTGTATCTTTTTTTTATAGCCATCCCAGTGGGCATGAATTGGCATCTCACTGTGGTTTAGATTTGCATTTCCCTAGTGACTCATAAGGCTGAACATCTTTTCATGTGCTTTTTGGAAATTTATGTATCTTCTTTAGAAAAAAAAAAAATATATATATATATATATATATATATATATATATATATATATATATAAAACCTATGCCCATTTTATCATTGTGATATGTGTTCTTTTTTTAACTGAGTTTTAAATATTCTTCATATATTCTGAAACCAGTTCCTTATCAGATATATATGATTTACAAATATTCTCTTCCATTTTATGGGCTGTATGGCCAACTTCTTTATGGCATCATTTTTAGCACAAAAGTTTTTCATTTGGCTAGAGTCTAATTTATCTATTTGTCACTTGTGCTTTTAATGCCATATCTAAGAAACCATTAATTACCTAACCCAAGATTATGGAGATCTACTCCTTTGTTTTACTCTAACAATTTTATCTATTTAGCTCTAAAAGTTAGGCCTATTGCCCATTTTAATTAATTTTTGTATATGGGAGTAAGGACCACTCCTGCTCTCTTTTGATTACTATTTACATGGAATACCTTTTTCCATTTCTTCTCTTTCAGTCTATGTGTGTTCTTAACGCTAAAGTGTGGCTCTTGTGTGCAGCATATTGTTGGATGTAGTTTTTTTTAATCCATTCAGCTGCTCTGTGTTTTTTGATTGAATAATTTAATCCGTTATATTTAAAGGAAGTACTGATAGGTAAGGAATTACTATTGCCATCTCGTTAATTGTTTTGAGTTTTTATAGTCCCTTTGTTTCTTGTTTCCTCACTTGCTGTGTTCCTACGTGATATATTTTTTGTAGTGGTGTGTCTTAATCTCTGTCTTTTGAGTATCTACTGTAGGATTTGTGTGTGTGTGATTACTTAGATAAAACACCTTAGATAAAACACCTTACATATATGTAACATTCTATTTTAAGCTGTTCATGACTCACCTTCAGTTGCATACAAAAACTCTCCTACTTCTCCTCCCCACATGATATCATAATTCATATACTTTATGTTGTGCATCCATTAACAAGTTATTGCATCTATAGTGATTTTTAATACCACTCTCTTTTAACTTTTATACCACAGATAAAAGTCACTTATGTGCCACCAGCAGAGTATTAGGGTATTCTGAATTTGATTATACATTTACCTTTACCGGTGAGTTTTATACTTTTATAAATAACCAAATGGGCCTGGAGCCTAGGCCACAGGGGACTGAGTGGCACCCAGGCCTGTAGCTAGAACAGCACGTCAGCCACCTGGTCACGGGACTGGCTTCTCGAAGTGGCCTTCCCTGGTTATGGACGTCACTAGAGTTTCAGTCTCCTGCCTGGATCCCAGAGTTTTCACAAGGCACGTTTATCCATGAATAGCTGCCAAATTACTGTTGCTGAAGAGAGATAAGAGGAGACCTTGTATTCTGCCATCTAGCTGATATCACTCCTCTATAATCACTTTAAACTAAAATAGGTAGAGCATCCAATTAAGAAGCAGAGAGTATCAGGCTGGATTTTTTTCAAAAGCAAAATAACTTCTATATGTTCCCTTCAAGAGACTCAGTTTAAATGCAAAGAACTATGTCAAAATTAAAGTAGGAAAGATACACTATGAAAACTGTAATCAAAATAAAGCAGATCAGGCCTGGCCTGTGTGCTCGGTGGTTAGAGCGCCGGGTCCCAGGCGCCGTTCCAGCGCTGCCTGGGTCGCAGGCTCCTGCCCTGCCCCGGTCAGGACACGCGCAGGGGGCAGCCAGCTGATGTGTCCCTCTCACATCGATGTTTCTCGCTCTCTCTTTTCTACTCTCTCTGAAAGCAATGGAAAAAATGTCCTCAGGTGAGGATTAAAATAAATAAATAAAAATGAAAGGACTGTGAGAAAAAACAAGACAAATCCACAATTATGTAACAAAGTTTCAAGACACATGATGTAAAATAATAATATAAATAGAAACAAAAATAGAAAAATCCACAACTCTAATTGGAAATTTCAATATCCTTCTTACAATAATTGATAGAGCAAGTAGGGTAATGCTAATGATATAAAATACTTGAGCAACATTAACAAAATTTACCTACTTGATATATAAAGAATTTTCCCCCAAACAAATGCAAAATGACCATTTTTCAGGTACCCTTGGAGTATTTACCAAGAAAAATTATGTTCTGAGCCATAAAATGTCAATTGACAAAATATGTAGAATCATGTAAAATATGTCACTGATCAAAAAGGAAATTTCCTCTTTGGTCTAAGGTAGGTAAAGTTCAGTTTCTGTCACTTGGATCCAAAAGATTGGGAATGGTAAAGTCCCGCAGCCACAGCTGAGATTAGAATATAGGCTCACCATTTCGAGAACATTTTATCTCACTGTTTACAAATTTTCAATAGTGTTAATTTTGCTTTTTTAAATTTGCTCCTTCCATCTCGAGCTGACTTTTTTCCCTTTTTTCTCATCTTCCTGAATATTTGCTACCTTTTAACAACATTCTGTCCAAAGTTTAATGTGGGGAGAATTAGGAGAATGGCTTTTCTAGTGTCATGGTGCTGAAGGTCATATTACTGTCATTTTTAACTAATCTCCTCATTTTCCCCCTCTGTCTCACACATGGGAAAAGAAAGCAGCTATTATGTAGCTTAGTTGTTCCAAATTTGTAGGACAGTGGTCTTCATACTTTAAAGAACTGCAGTAAAGCTATGGGTTCTCCACAGAAACAGTCAAACACACACACCTACATAACAACGAATCACTTTGCAGAATTTCATGGATTTCAGGTGAAGAATTTCTTTTATAAGCAGAAAGACCACCTTCTAATTAAAATGATTTTATCATTATATTTTTACATTGTATTTATTCTGAGAAATTATTCTACTAAAACTACTAGAAATTAAAAAGTACTTTGATATTAATTTTCATGTTATTGTTCACATAGCGCCTATATAAGTTTTAAAGATAAAGTGTAAGTCCACAACATTGTATTTATTCACCTATAGATCCTACAAGGTATATAAATAGACTCTTTGCTATAAATCAATGGCTCTACCAGGGGTCACTCGACTATATTGAGCCACTGAATCACTGTTATACCTCTTTGAAATTCTCCTTGTGTTTCTAAAATAGTGAGTCACAAATGCCAGTAGCCTCGTGAACCACTATGCTTATCTTTACAAAATGAAACCTAACACCTTCAGTGGGCACTATGTGGAAGAAAAGCCAGAGACAATCAGCTGAACATTGCGGAGCAACTGCACATGCAAATAATAATCACCACTGTGTACACCGTGTTCCAACACTAAAGAGAAGAACAATTAAGCAATAGCAGTGCTTTCCCGTTTTCATATATATTCATTAAGATGTGCTTCTTTGACTCTCACAACAGCCCTATGAAGAACAAAGGGTTAGTATTTTTATTATTGTTGTAGTAAAAAGGTAACAATATTCCAAAAGATCCAATTAGTTCCTACCCTAGTTCAGAAGCTATGGTTCACTCATATAAACCATAATCATACACAGTAAAATTTGAAATGAAAACATTTATAAATCTGAATTTTATTGGATGGTATATAGATGACATGAAGTATGGTTTAAAGGGAACTCAAACAAAATTTAGATTATCGAAATCCTTAGGTTATTCTTAAAACAATAAATAACGCAGAATGTTCTTAGTAGAAAAGCATACAGACACAATTTTTAATCAAATAAACTGTCTCTTCAAAGTTATCCACCGTTTTACTGTCTCTTGCAGCAAGAGAGTCTTGGCACATCTGAGAAATCATAAAATAAACTCACAAATATAAAATTTAATGAGAAATCAAATAACATAAACCAATCTCATAAAAAAAGAAATGAGGAAATGAAATAAAAAACAGCCAAGATAAAGAAACCTGACTTTAATACTCTTGATGCTTTGCCAGTTCACAGCCTGCTATAAAAAAATCACTATAATTAATGGATCCATGATTGAAATATTTGGAGAATGGAAGGAGATATTGCCACAGTTACTATTTTTAGCTGAGTTGATGATAAAATTTGTGACAAGGGTTATGTGGAAATACCAGCACCGTAATGTAAGAATTAACCAGATTTCCAACTACTTTTGTATATTTTAATAGTAAAAGTCAAATGCAATATAGTAATGATACAAATTCCAAATAAAAAGATGTTTCATGTGATATACCAAAGAGACTTCTAGTATAGCAGTCAGATAATTTAGCTTTGCGTCTCAGCTTTTCAGTTGATTAGCTCTAGTGTAATCTCGGCAAGGTTATTTCACCTTTCTGGTCCTTTCTTCATCTAAATGAAGGAGTGCACACTAACAAATTAAACACGCCAATAGCAAAAGGCAGTGGGCAAAATGTGAAAATGTGATGAGTACCTCAGAGAAGTGTACTGCAGAGAAATATAATCCACTACCAGTTTTGTTGTTGTTTGTTCTGTTGTTGTTTTTTTAAATCCTTACCTGAGGATCCTCCCTCCATTTCTTTTCAGAGAGAATGGAAGGGAGAGAGAGAAAGAGACATCGATGTGTTGGACAGAGACGCATCAATCTGTTGCTCCCGCACACGCCCCGACCCGGGCAGGGGATCGAGCCTGCAACCAAGGTAGGTGCCCTTGGTCAGAATCGAACCCAGGACTCTTCAGTCCTCGGGGCCAACGTTCTAACCGCTGAGCCAAACTGGCCAGGGCAATTCACTACCAGTTTTAACTGTACATGAGACTGCTTCAAATTATAATGATGGTGATATATATTTATAAAATGAATATTTATTAAGAAATTACCATGCTATTTGTGTTATGTATTGGATGATATAATCAGATATTCTCGAAAAGGGAAGATATCAAAATATATGCAATTTATAGCACATTTATACAGAAATAAATATTGTATTATTTTAAAGTCATGTTCTGACAATATGAGCGCTAGACATTAAGAAAAATCTTAATTATAAAAGTAATAATTATCCAGTTTTAAAAGCTTAAAAAATATTTCTAAAATGGAAGCAAAAAATATTTGAAATACTGAGAAACAGCTCCTATTAACATGTTTCCCAAAAGTTATTAATGGATATATGTCCATTTTAAAGTCAAATAATGCTAAAAGCCTTACAATGAACTGCAATCCCCAGCCCACACAGACCTTGCTATCACCCAGTTCAGATCTTTTAAGACAATCACATTTAATGCTGTGTTTTTTCTGACATTTATTTCCACGTATCTAGGTAATAAGGTCAGTGGCATTTGTTGGTTTTTCAGTATACTATAAATTAATTTCATTTTATTTTATACCAGGACTTAAGTATTTTACACTTACCCTACCCTATCCCTTCCTTTTTCTTATCTATACACTGTTGTGGTTTTTATTGCTGCCATAAAAATCATGACAAACTTAGTGCCTTAAAAAGCACAGATATATTATTTTACTGTTCTGTGGGTCAAAAGTCTGGTAGGTCAGCTAGTTTCTCTGCTCTGGGTCCCAAGAGGTCAAAATCAAGACGCTGGCCAGCCTGGGCTCTTGTCTGGAGGCTCTTGAGAATCCATTTCCAGGCTCTCTCTGGTGGTTTACAAAATTCAGTTCCATGTGGCTGTAATCTGGGATCCTCATTTTTTTCTTGGGTGGCAGGTGGGCTATTCTTAATTTTTAGATGCTATTCCCCAGTTCTGGCGATAGCTTTCTTTATATCAGAACCAGAACACCAAGAGGCAGGAGCTATTGTAAGTTACCATAGTTGCTCTGCCATAGTCTACCGTCCATCCCCCACTGATCCGCAACATTCTCACATGCAAAATACATTTACTCCTCCCAAGCTTTCTAAAAGTTTCACCCCCTTACAGCATTTGCTCAAAGTGTGTGATCTCATCATATAGATCAGGTCCAGGTGAAGATTAGGCTTCTATGTATAAGCCATTCATTACAGCTCTTAGGGTACAAGTCATTCCCAACTGTGGACCTATGAAACTAAAGGAAAAAAATTATCTTTCTCAAACATGCCCAACATACAATAGTGGGACAGACATGAGATAATAGCTATAGATTGCTGATTCAAATATGCAGAAAAGGAAAGGTAAAGAGGAGGCACTGGGCCATAGCAGTTTTGACATCCATCCAAGCAAACTCCAGCCATTGTTTCTTTTTCCCCCCAGAAAATAATGTCTCTGTTTATTTTTTAAATTTTATTTTTCAATTACAGTTTACATTCAATATTATTTTGTATTAGTTGTAGTAGTATAGAATAGTAGCTAGACAATTATATAGTTTACAAAGTGCCCCCCGCCCAGTATTTTCAGTACCCACCTAGTACCATACACAGTTATTACAATATTATTGACTATATTTCCTAAGCTGTACTTTACATCCCCACGACTATTTTGTAACTACCAATGGGTACTTCTCAATCCCTTCACATTTTCATCCAGCCCCCATAGTCTCTTTCCCTCTGGCAACCATCAGTCTGTTCTCTGTATTTATGAGTGTTTCAATTGTGTCTATTTTATTCTTTTTAGATTCCATATATAAGTGAAATCATATGGTATTCACTTTTTTCTGACTTATTTCACTTAGATAATATGCTCTAGGTCCACCCATACTGTTGCAAATGGTAAGATTTTATTCTTTTTTATGGCTGAGTAATATTCCATTGTATATATGGACCACAGCTTTTTTTAACCACTCATCTATTGATGGTCAATTGGGTTTCTTTCAGATCTTGGTTATTGATATTATCTATAATTTCTTGATTAGCTATCAAAGCCTGGTAATCATCCTGACTTTAGTTGTATAGTTTGGTTTCTTGGTTGTTACCTCTGAGTCATACTTCCTTTTGCAATGAAAGATAGCAGGTGTTTGCAGAAAAATTTTGTCAACTTGATCATATCTAGGAGAATTTGGGGACTTCAACAATGTTTTCATTTTGTACTCTTTCTGCCCCTTTCGGTCCAAGATGGCAGTTTTTGCTGAAGTAAATTTCTCAAAAATTTTGTCTGTCTCCTATGGATTTCACTGAGGTTTACTCCATTAGACAAAAGCCATACCCACAGATTTTTTTAGGTAACATCTCTATTTTGGACTCCTGCTCAGATGGCCAAAGGACAATGCCCTTACGCATCCTAGAGACCCTTTAGTTTGAGTGAGAGAATCTGTGAAACATACTTTTAATTTTGTGAAAGAACCTTTTATGTGACTGAATACTCTGACCTTTTTATCTTTCTGAGGTTTTAGCAAAATGTGGTGCAGTTAACATCTTGGCCTTTTCTCTAAAGCATGCTTTCCTGACAGCAAATTTCTTAATGTTAGCATTTTTTTTCCATCTGGAGAGATTGAGAATTTTCAAAATTATTGACTCCTGTTTTCTTTTTGTTTAATAGTCTATTTATGTCTCTCCCATTTTATTATAAGCATTAAGAAGAAAGCAGGTATCATTTTCAGCAACTTTCTTGGAAATCTCCTTAGCTGTATATATAACCAAATTATCACAAAAACATCCTGATTTTCAAATAACTGCTGGAGATAATTTTTCTAAGTTTTCTGCCACTGTGTAACAAGAATACCCCATTCTTTAAGTTTTCAGTTACCTGTTCTTCACTTCCTTTTAAGTCTTCCACTGCAGCTCCCTCCAAGTCTAAATTTCTACTAAAAATCTGTTAATGTAATTTAGGCTGTCTATCATGCTCCTCAGAATTTTTCCAGCTTCAGTCCATTGCTCAGTTTCAAAGTCACTGACAATTTTAGGTCTGTGTTACCATATTTCACTTCTGGCACCAAAATCTGTTATTAGTCTTGGTGCACAGCAAATTATTGCAAATATAGGAACTTAAAGCAACGCACATTTATTACTTCACAATTTCTGTGCGTCAGTGTTCCAGACATTTCTTAGCTGAGTCATATGCTTGAATTCCCACAAGGTTGCAATCCACATATCAGTCATATGTGTCTTTAGCTTTTGCGCACTGATTGCTCCGAATTTTTAAACTATAAAAATTGTGTAGTTTATATTTGAAATACATGAATTTATGTGGAGTCACTATTATTATGATGTTATGTTATATTACTGTTATTAAACCTCTTGATCTGAATGACTTGGTGTTGAAGCAAATTGTTTTTCAAAGTTGACCTTAGTTTGTGTTCCATATCATGGTTGCATCAAGTTCATCTTTTCATGAGCCATAGTTCATTTTGAAAGTTGTGGTTTCTGTCTTATTTTGACAATGGATCAGTCTGATATTCTCTGGGATAACAATGTAGGGTAGAGCAGGATGGAAACCAGGATGATAGTTCTGGTTAAAAAGGCTAAGACTATATGATTGGATTTTCTAGATACATGCAAATTATTTTTCATTTCCCTTTATGATGAGTGTAAAAATAAATTAATGTGTATTCTAAATCAATATCTATATACTATATACAATCAGGGATTGTACTGATTTTTCCAGTGAAGTTGCCGTATCCAAAACCACAGATAGCTTGGCTGGTGTGACTCAGTGGTTGAGGAGGTCATGGTTCGAATCCTAGTCATGGCACATGCCCAGGTTGCAGGCTCGATCCCCAGTGGGGGGCATGCAGGAGGGAGCCGATCAATTACTCTTATCATTGATGTTTCTTTCTCTCTCTTCCTCTCCCTTCCTCTCTCTGAAATCAATAAAAGCATTTTTGTTTTTAAACCTGCAGATAGAATTGATACCAACACTTGGATAAGTTATTTATTATATACTATTATTTTCCATACTTTTATTGGTTTTTCAATGGCCAAACAGGTGAGTTAAATGTGGATATCATAAGAATCACCACATTTCTCAAGTTACTGGCAAAAGTCTCAGCATTTTCCAAGGGATGCAGTATTGCTTTTAGTGTACTATCTTGTCAAGCCATTCATAGAATACTTTTATACCCTTCTTATCATAATAATAATTTCATACTCTTCCTATCCTCTCTATAAGGATTAGTGAGAAGTGAAGAGATTCTGCTAGTAACATTTATTCCCTACTATATTTCTGGGACTGGGCAAATAACCACTTGGCATCCATGGTCCCACTAAACCTCTGTTAGACCAACTTAAGTTAACTCTTCAGTTGTCACTTGACTACACTAACTTGTGACTTGTGGCATTTGGGGGTCTTTGAGGATAAGCATGAAAGTAGAGTCAGTGTTGAGTAACCCCAGGAATGTCTAGGGATTTTCTTTCACCAGTGTATAATCAACTTGGTGGTATTGTATGCCCCTTTGGGAAGGTCTTAGGTGAAGATTAACAGCCTAATTCTGTGGCCATATTGTAGGGTGCTTCCATAAAAGGTCTCAGCCTCTTTTTCTAAGTAGCACCAGATCTGTGAATTGGCTTAAGCCTGGACACAAGGCAAGAGTATATTAATCCCCACCATATGAGCTATAATTCAGATTTCTGAACAGAAGATACAGAATTTCTACCTATGTGTGTCAAACAGAGCCATATCTGGCTGCACATTTATTTTAAAGAGTCTGGATCCATTAATCATTGTCATAAAATCTCTGTGCGTCAAAATAGTCTAGTTTCCATGGAATTCTTTAACTTATTTTATCCTGGGGTCTACCTTGTTTGTGGTATTGAAGCACTGCCATTGGGCTCTTTCATTTTGAGATTCCACTTTTTCCCACTGAAATCATGGAATTCAGTTCCCTTCCAGCATCCGTTTCACCTTTGTTTTCCACTTTATTCCTGACCTACAGAGAAAAAGAACCAAAGATCTCTTCAGCAACCAATATGCTTCTGACTTCAATGAAGGGAATAATCTGTCTCACTGACAGAAAGTTTGAGTAGTTGAGCAGGTTCCTTATAATAGATACATTCCAATATTCTTTCAGCTACCCTTCTCTATGGTACATCAAGAAACTTCTGGCATTAAGACCTCGTTAACTAAAGGCCACAATTGTATTCAGGCTTCAATTATCAAACCAAATTAATTATTAATGTCAGTTCCAACTACTGAAGCTGCCAATTAAATACAAGTCCTAGGCAGGTGAGCCCCTGTCAAGGATGGGCCTAGAGGTAATGTCAGGTATTGGGTTGGGAAGATGTCTGCAGTGAGGAAAGACATTCAAGGAGACACCGAGGTTCAAAGTTCTTAGCCTCAGCCATGATTGTGCACATGTAACAATTCCATGTCTCAAGTTCCTGCTACTTTTTCAACAGGACCCCTACATTAGTGTAAGAGAGCTGGTGAGATTAAGCATTTAATTGGTCTTTCAAAATCTGTAATCCTTCCAATCAGAACCTGGCTTTTGTCTTCATATGCGAGAGAACAGATTCCTTTAAAGTTGCGATTGAGGCATTAGTTTTTAACTTCTGTTTGTACTTATGGGTGATCTCTAGAGCTAACCTGAAAAGCAGTATGACTGAACAATTTTTATAATCACTAATGTTGCCATTATGATTAGTTGCCATAGCCAAGTGATCTCCCAAAACCTAGCCTTCTACATATACTTCATGCCCTTTTCTTAATGCTGCCACCAGACATAAGTATTAGGCATACCTCATTTTCTCTAGGCAAGAAAAGTATTCTTTGGTACTTGAAAATATGGAGCAACCTAATCTCTGAATATGTATTCAACTGTCTATTTTTCCTGGCCACTTGCAGGACCAATTATTAACCAATTAGGCTTTCATTAAGAAAGAAATGGCACACTTAAAACAAGAAAATTTGAGGAGGGTTTCAAGGTAAATTTACAAAACTAGCAATGTAAGATAATCAGAAGTATAGCTGTTACCACTCTTGGGCCAAAAGAGGCATGGGAAGAAAGAAGGTATTTGAATTCTAATGGACATAGTGTTTTTATGTTTCCTAGGTTGCTATAAGAAAATGCCAGAAACTGGGTGGCATAAAAACAACAAAAATGTATTGTGTCACAGTGTGGGAAGCTAGAAGTCTGAAACTAAGGTGTAAGCAGGGTCATTCTCTCTCTGATGGCTTTGGAGGAGCATCCATCCCTGCTTCTACCTAGCTTCTAGAGATTATTGGAAATCTGTGGTGTTCCTTGGCTTATAGATGAATCACTCCAACCTCTGTCTTTATCTTCACATGGCCATATTCCCTGTCTGTCTTTCTGTCTCTGTGTTTCTTCTTCTCTCCTTATAAGAACACTAGTCATATTGGATTTAGGACCTACTCTACCTCAGTATGACTTCATTTTAACTTATTATATCTACAGAGCCCCTATGTTCAAATTAGGTCACTTCTGGGGTCTGGAAATGACAAATCTTGGGGGCACTGTTCAGTGCAGTACAATTGTATAGAATATGTACTTGAGAAAGGCTTTATCCTTCAATATAAGTGAAATAACTAGCTTGAGTTGACCTACAAATGATGGAGCTAGGAAAATAAATATGTTGATTTTATTATTTTCCCTCCATCTAAATGGAGGGAAAGTTCCTCCTGCCAAGTTCCCTATTGGCCAACACCAACTGGAATCCAGAAGACATAGAAGCCACATTGCTCAGCCTCTTGGCCAGAGAGTCAGGTGGAGAAAAGTAGAAAGATAATCTTAAAGAGCAAAAAATATCTAGCACACCCGTACAGGACCCTGGAAATGGTTCCCAAACAGATATGGAAAGTATACGAAAAATTAAGTACTTGACGGAATTGAATGATAAAAGCATAAGGATATAACCTAAACTCCGTGAGCAAAATAATAAAAAGTTATTGTGGATAGAATTTTTCAATTTTTATTCTAGAGTTTCACCTGCCTTTTAACTTCTTAAGAAGCAGAAACTATTGGGTAGTTTAGAGAAATTTAAAAGGTTTGAGAGAAAACTATTAAATTTACATATTTTGAAAATCTAATCCTATGAGAGGCCAGTAAGGTTATATGCTAAGCTGGAAAAAAAAGTGGAATTAATTTTCTAAAGATGCTTAGAAGTAGAGCAGGAATGACAGAGATCAGGTACTCAAAAACTGATTGTGAGAAATCTTCCTGAGTTCTGAAGCAATCTTTTGAAGAGTCTTTTCAAAATTATGATAGGTGTGGCTTAAAATAACAAAAACCCAACCTATTATCCAAAGTGAATAAGGGTTTTTTAATCAAATAGAGTAATTAAACTATTTTTAAAGAAAACACACATGTCTAGGTTAAGATAATATAAATGAAATATTCTCTAGTGTATCATCTCCCTATGCCACACTAAAATATTAGAAATACTAAATAATACACTGATGCTGAAAAGTTAGGCTCGCAGTCATCAGTTCCTTAGTGTCTGTGGATAATGTTGATTGGGAGCAAGATACAGTGTCACCTTTTTATATACCTCAGACCCTGACCTAGAACACTGATCAAGAAAAAAGTAAGCTTTGGTTTTACTCACCGCAACTCTCTTACAGTAACTGAAAGACACATTTCTCTATCAACCAGACACTCTGTGCAGGAACACTGGCTTCTTAAGTAGCCATTGCCCGTTTCCAACCTCATGATTCCCTTCCTTTCTATATCCATTCAGACACTAACCATCTCATGACTGGGGAGAAAAGAGAACAGATACTGAAACTTGGCATTCTCATGTAGAGTCCTCTGATCTAAAGTGCTGCAGGTCAGGGAGACACAGGAAGGAAGGTAATTGAGATGGGTGTGTGTGTGTGTGTATGGGTATTATAATGCTCTGGAAAGGATCAAAGGAAAGATATATTATGAGAGACGTAAATTATCTTCCTCTTTTTCAGAAACTATAAAATATCCTTAAACATAAAAGCTTATAAGGAAACACACCAAAACAACTATGAATGTCACTGGAATGCATAATTATGTTATTTTTTATTTCTCTGTGACAAACTTCTGCATTTTCTAAATTTCCTGGGCTATGTCTATATAACTTTTGTAATTATGAAGAATAAAACACATTTAAAAAGTAAAGAAATAGACAGGAAAGGAGAAAGGAGAAAAGCAAAAACAAAAGTAAGAAAAAGATAAAGAAAAAAAACTCACTTGCCTTAATTATCTTATTATATTATCAATTTTTGTAGCAGTGATTTGAAAAGACCATTGAATGCAGAATAATCTTTGCTACATAGATGATGATTCTTGAGCTTGTGCCTTAGAACATATTTGTTAAAAACCATGCCGCTGCTTGTATCTTAATTCTCTTATGTTTTGCTCATAACTTAGTACCTGGAAGTTCCCCGCTGCATGAGGTGCAGTTCTCTAGTATCACATCTTGGTATATTTTAGTTTGTTATTTTTTGGAATTTTCTGCCCAGCCTAATATAAAGTCCTTATTTTCAATTCAGTTGTTTCATCAATGCTTCAAGATCTAGCTCAACCATTTTAAGGAATCTTCCTGAAATTTGCACTCTGTGGTGATACCTCTTTTCTCTTAATTTCTATTAAACTTTTCTAGCTTTAGTCTTTTTAAGTGCGTTGATTGTTTTATGTTAAATTCTGTCTTCTTAACATGTTATGATAAAAATAAAATTTGGCATTGTATTTGCACCCAGATCTACAATAAGTGCTACATTTTTATTCTTTTAACAATGAGGAAGAGCCAATAAAAATCTTATTTCCCTAACAGATAAAATCATATTAGATAGATATAGAAATATATTTAAGTTTAAAAATGCCAAGGAACTCATTTACAGACTGATTAACTTTAAAATAATCTATTCGTAGCATAGGTTAAGTGACAAAATTTAGTTTTTCATTTACAAAGTTAGTTTTACGGTCTCAGCGAAAAAGGCACATTTGAAATTTTGTGTCATCATTAGCATGGAGGTGAAGTTTGCATTCTTGGGAAACTAAAGATAAAAATGAAAGTCTCCTTGGTTCCCTCTCTGTTATCTAACTGTCCAGAGCTGAATAGCTAACAGCGAACACTGAATCTATGGTCATGACCGCAAGGAATAAAGGCTACACAGACTTCCATTTAGACCCGAGCTTTGCCTGTGTGGCCTGAGATTTTGCTTACTACACATCTGTGGTCCCTCAGCCATAAATATTTTCTCAATTTCTCTTCCGTGTGTAACTGAGAAGGCATTAACCAATAAGTACTTGAGTATTTTTATAACAATAGGAGTATTCTCCCAAAGTCTTTCAGTATATACCATTAACACATACATTTAAAAACTAATTTAAAAAGTTCAAGTTTTTATGATGTTTACAAACATCAAGCAAACAGATATCACATTGTGCTAATATTAGAAACTGTACTGTTAGTAAATGCTTATTAATTTAGTGGACATTTTCTCTACTTGAACTCCTTGTCAGGCCTTTATCTAAGAGGCAGATGCACATGGATAGGAAGGAGCCAAGGTGCTCCTGCCCTTAGGGCCTCATAAACTGGGGGGGGGGGGGGGGCAGACGCCGGCTCACATGCAACCAACTCAATGTGAAGAATGCCATTCTGAATGTGTGGACAGTGACCAAGAAGAACAAAGACGAAGGGATGTTTATCTCTGCCTCTAAAGGGGGAGAAAGATTTGACCAAGGAAATAATACTCAAATTGACTCTTGAATTCATATATTGATTTAATTATTTAGCCAATCTTTTTTTTTTTTTTTTAAACCCCTGTGTTCCAGGCACTGGTCTAAAAATTCAAAGGATATAATTTTTAGCAGTACAGGGTGGGGCAAAAGTAGATTTACAGTTGTGAGTACCTGAAACACAAGCTTATTCTTGTATTATTATTTTTTAATTATTGTATTATTTTCCATGCAAACAACTGTAAGCCTGCTTTTGCCCCACCCTGTATATCCAACCCCTGATCCATTACAACCTAATATAGGAGACAGATATGATTTGTATAATCTTCTTAATGGATATACAATTACAAACTGAAGGATATTCTATGAAGGCACAGAATGAGGATCTGGAAAAACGTATAAGACAGGACCCAAATTTACCCTAAGGAAGTGTTAAGCTTAGCGGAGTTTGTTAAGCAAAGTGAAAGATGAGGCCAAGAAAGAGCTTTGTACACGCAAAAAAACCGTCTGGTAAAAGGAAGTAGGACACACTCAAAATAATGATTTAAAAAACCCAAAACCACAACAACCAAAAACTTATAGTGGAGCAGAGCATTGGGGGAGGGTAATGTAAGATGAGCTGAGACTCTAGTCAGGATCCGATAGCCAAGACTTCTGGGGGGAAAGTGGGGGACACCTGTAATACTCTCAACAATAAAGATAAAAAATAAATAGTAACATAAAAAATACTGTATTCTATATTTTAAGAGTAATGAAAACCGGTGAAAAATTTTAGATAGGATTCTACCACTTAAAGAAAAGAATTTTGTACAATGCTGACATTAAACTAAGAGCATGTGGTATATTCAGAGAACAGTAAGTAGTTGGACTTAATTCGCTTTGTAAGGTGGGGACTGAGAGATTAAAAGCAGCCCTATTGTTCCCTTCAGTTCGTAGAAACTTGAGCTAGGTTTCTTCCTGACTCCAGGCTCCTGACCTCCCTTTCCTTAGAGCATTCACTTTAGAAACTTGGAATTGTAAATTCTCTCTCTGCTCCTTTGAGATGAAATCTTTTAAAAAGCTTCTTGCTAGTGTTTCAACCCAGAAATGTCTTTCTCAGGGACCTGGGAGTGGTGGCTTTGCAATATAACCATCAAGGAAGATAGTACCCCTATCTCCCACTTTCTGTGACAGGGTAGATAGGAACCTAATTTTGCTCTAAATTGTAAAAATATTTCCTGTCATGGAGATAGAGAAAGTGTATTTTTCATTTGGTTAAAGCCAGTTAGCAAGTATAAATGACCTACGCCCCCCAACCCCAGCTCTTAAAAACCCCAGCGCTTTGTTTCAGTGGAGATGAGTTCAGACTGAGTTCTGGTCCTTTTCTCCTACTCCCATAATCTTAAAGAAAGTCTTCCTGACCTGTTTAATTTTGGTGCAGTTTTTGTTTCAACAGAGGTGAGACTGAAACATCAAACAGTATGCTGAGAATTTGCATTTTATTATTAGGCGCTGTGGAAGCATCCGAGGATTTTGAGCAAAATGAATGATTAGATCATTTAGAAAGGTATATTTGGGGACAATGTAAATAAAAGATTGAGGACTAGATAAGAGATATTTTAAGGAAGAAGCAAAAAATCTAATAGATTGTGTATAAAAGATGGTAAGTTAAAGGAATTTTCAAATCTGAAATCAAGATTTATAATTTTCTGAGTGGATAGATATTGATTCTATTAATTAATTTGCTTACTTAGTTCATATTCTTCCTGACTGAACTATTTCATTCCTAATTCTTTCTGTATGTCAAATTTCTTCAAATTTTTCTCCATATGTCATTTTATCTTTGTGGTGTCCCCTGATTCTCCCAAGTGTAATGACAAGTTTCTTCTTAGGAATTACAGAGAACGTTAGATGTAATTCTACACTGTGGTGTCTATAAACCTGCTTATTTATTTGTGTGACACCTTTAACATAGAAGGAAATCACTGTCTTATTCATAGTTAACTCTTCGAGGACTACCATTGTACCTATTACATAAAAGTTAGGGATCAGAAGAACGGGAGAGTAAGAATGGTGAGAAAATCCCAGTGCATCTGAGTGAAGTAAGGGAAGGGAGGCTGCCGAGACGTAGTGAGGGGATGCGCCCCTCATCATAGGTGGGAGACCTGTGGTTTCTGCTTTAATGTACCGAATCATATAATTTTTGAAGCTACAGGAGTTGCAGGATTTGAGCAAAGTCAAACAGGCAAGGAAAAGGCAAATTTAAGATGATTGACCAAGAGTTGAACTGTAACTAAATACAGCGGCAGAGAACGCTCCCCGAGGGCCTCAAAGGGGGTGAGCACACAGGCTCCCAGGAGCACTGGAAACAGCCCAGCTTCTGAGTGGCTGCTGCGGGCTGGCTTCAGAATTGCATTAAGAAGCAAAGGTATTAGAGGACTTCTAAGAGAGGTTTGGCTTAGCACGGGGACATTTACCTTTTGTTTGGAGTCAGAAACTGGAGGCAGAAAGAAGGGCCACATGAACCGGAACCCCAAGATGAGGTTGAGTTCACTGCCGAGCTTTGCAAAGGAGGTGAAAATTGGCACTTGTGCTGGAAATGTACGGTTCTTAAATACATATATTACAAGATTTTTGTGATGGACCTTCCTTGTCATACCCTGGAATCCCAAGTTATCTCTATGTGGGATTCAATTTATTAGAAGGTGCTCAGTGAATATTAGTTGACTTAATTAAATTGGCACAGAGTTTGTATGCTAGTGTTTTATTTTATATGCATAACTTCAGCCTTGGTACTACTGTCTAATTTAATTTAAGCAGATATCGAAAGTGAAATGTTTTCTATGAAAAATACTAATTAAACAATTCAAGAATCTGATTATCTACATGCCTAAGAAGTAATTTAACCAGCATAATATCTGGCACATAATAGATACTATTGTGCTTTTTCTTTCCCTTCCTTTGTGGTTTTTCTTTCCCTACTGAAGGAAACAACTAACATGCTATAATACTTCAATAAATATTGAAATGGAATATAGAATATCTGTTGACATTTTAACTATATCAATGATAAATAAAACTATTTGGGGACAAATAATCCATAAGGAGGCTTAAATTTTATAAAAAAAAAAAATATATATATATATATGTGTGTGTGTGTGTGTATTATACATTCCCCCAAAAACTGTATACACACACTTAACCCATTATTAATTCCAGTCAATTGAGCTATCAGCTATTAAAGTATGTATACATTTTTTGGGGAAACCTGTATATAATATATAATATGTATATAGGGTTGGCAGAATTAAGTTTACAGTTGTGAATATGCAAAACACAGTTTATTCTTATATTTTTATTTATTATTTATTGTACTATTTTCCATAAGAACAATTGAAAAACCTACTTTTGCCAAACCTGTATGTATGTGTGTGTGTGTGTGTGTGTGTAATGAAATGACCCCTGATGTAATAAAATGTTAATAAAAATTTCTAAATATATTATTAAACTATAGACTTGCAACATTTTCTACATTTGCAATTAAAAATTATTAGAATTCTGGGTGGTCAGTACCATAATTGACCCGTCAGGAAAAATGATGCCTACTCTCCATGAGTTATCAGGATCCCGTACTCATTCATAAAAAATAAGATGATTTTCTTTATTGACTTGAAATCATATCTTTATTGCTTTGGTGACTTTGCTTTAGTAATAGAATTCCATTAAATTTGTTAAGCTATTTAAAGCTGTTTATTTGCCTCTTTGATTTTTTTTTATTAAAAAAAAATCATGGTATAAAATTAACATCTCACAAGCAGTATAGTTAAGAACAATATCATGAGACAAAAAATTTATTGTTACCCCATAGGCATAGTTTAATAGATAATGAAGTTATGGCATGTTTAATGATATTGTGCTTATGATGAACACGTCCAGTATTATAAATTCAACCACAGTAGAGGAAAATATCTCAGTATAGGTACAGAGACTCTCAGAATATGGGAATGTTAAAGTTCAAGTGACACCTCAAAGTCACCCAGTTAAATTCTTTTTCTCACAGATCGGTACATTGCATCCTTTAGATTAAGTGATATGTACACATTTTCAGAGCTAGTAAAGGACATAGCCAGCCTGTGCTGCAGGGTACCACACTATCTATCCAGCTTATTATTACTGAGCCCCAACTTTCTCAACTATAAAAAAGGGATACAAATCCTAAAAGTATCATTTAAAATGATGAAATGAGATGTCATAAGCACTCAAATGGTGGTTGTTGCTGATGTTATTACCTGTCTCAAATTAATATTATTATTGTTTCCCAACCTCAATTAGGAAACATTGACAATAATAAACCATATGCTATTAAGTATCTACCTTCATAGTATTTATGGTTAATTGATTAAATGAAGGTAATCAAAGCATTTCTTATAAATGTATTTTCTCTAAAAGCTGCCATAAAGGATAAGTATAATTACCTTTTGTAATAGGATAAAATTGAGACACTAAGGTCCCAGGTCCTTACCTACATAATTAGTTGGTATGCAAGATGAAATCAAAGTCATGATTTGTACCACAATTTTCTGACTTTTCAACTTATCAGGTAGTTCTGTTTATCTCAATGGTGGGAGTAGGTAAAAAATGTTAAAATAAAATATTCACTTTAATATTAGAATTATTCCTTTTACTATTTTGATTTGATTTATTCATTAATAAATAGTTCCAAGAAGAAAGAAGAGAAGGGGAACACAAAACCAAACTTATTATGCCATAATAATGAATTAAAACTCTGAAAACTATACAAAGGATGAGACTCACATTGAGAACAATCATTTCATTTGGTCATTCTTATATGCAACATTGAAGATTAATGGATTCATCTCAATTATCTGCAAATTATAAAATTTAAGAAATAATATTTTCATAGCACTGATCTTGAAAGAAAAAAGTGATTTAATCGAAATGCAAACTACCTTCAGCTCCTCCTTTTTGCTTAGACTGACCAGCGATACCCTCTTTCTAGACCAGGGGTCAGAACTCCAAAAAGTTCAAAATGCTACAACAGAGTTAATGGAAATCATTGGGCCCAGCATGATGATGTTACGCCAAATCTAGGAAAAGTCAGTGGGTTTGTGGTGGCAGTGACGGGGGAAAATAAAAAAGTTTAAAAAATGAGTAGTGGAAGAATTGGGATAGCCCTGGCCAGTGTGGCTCAGTTGGTTGGAGCGTTGCCCGGGATACCAAAAGGAGGTGGGTTCAATTCCCAGTCAGACTCCCAGTCAGGGCACATACCCAGGTTGAGGGTTCCATCCCTGGTCAAGGCATGTGCAGGAGGAAGCTGATTAATGTTTCGTCTCTCACATCTTTGTCTCTCTCTCCCACATCAATGTCTCTCTCTCACCTCTTTCTCTCTTCCTCTCCTTCTCCCCATCCCTCCCTTCCTTTCTCTAAAATCAACTTCTAAAAAATGAAATGGATGACCAAGTACATTGAGCAACCAAATCAGTTATATCCAGATGTTCTCTTCTCCTTGGCTCTTGTAAGTGGTGCAAACTCTCCTTCCAAATTCATTAAAAAACAGATATGGAGAAAGGCTATGAAAAAAATAGCACCATAACTAAGATGTTGTTATTCTAGATTTAATTTCTTATCATTTTACTGTTTATTTTTAATCTGAACTCAAAGGTTTGAAAAAGTGTTCTATTTGTATACACAAAGTCACTTTGAAAAAATACCTACCTTCCTTAATTTCTTGCTAATTTTACTTTATAAATATTGATAAATGAACCAATTAGGGTCCTGGCAGAAAGGAATTGGCACACCCAAGCAGAATAATTAAGGTGTATGGTATATGACACAGAAACTATCTATAAAGGTATAAGTTGGGTTAGAAAATTCAATAAGGTATATTAAGGTTTCTGGCCTATAGCCACAGCAGGGAGCTGTAACCACCATAGACCTTAATGACCTTAATGGGCAAGGGAAGTGGTTATCCAGCAAGTGGTCAGAGGCACTGTTGTATGGCATATTGTGACAATGAATAAGGCATTTTGTCGGTCCACAAATGGTGGTGCTGGCAGAACCACAGAGGATCGAAAGGAAATTCCATATAGAGCAGATATGCCTGTTCTTGTGAAGATTAATATATGGCTATCCTCCCACCCTCCTCTACCTGTGAAAAAAATGGAGTCAAACATAAAAATATCTGCCTGTTGGCCACTAGTACCTCCAGGGAATGATCTTGTATTAGGCATTTAGCACAGGCCTCTACTGTTGGCAGGTGGGGCACTCAGCAGTGTTAAAAAGCAGATCAGGCTTAATAAGGAGAAATTCATGCTCTTAAATCCATCCCTGTTATCATAGCACTTTGTACCTAGTAGACTTACTGAATAAGCATTGGAGGGGCTAGAAGAGAGGTGTTCTAACATCCACACATGATTGCTGAAACCTACTTCTGTGATAGGTGGGCGTTTACATTGGATGTGAATATTTTGACACTCTGTGGCAATTCCAAGGTGATCATCAGCATATCTCTCATGAGATCACTCTCATCAATATTTGCAATGGTTGGTTTTATATGGCAAC
The DNA here is from genome assembly GCF_054644295.1 of Miniopterus natalensis. Taxonomy (NCBI): domain Eukaryota; kingdom Metazoa; phylum Chordata; class Mammalia; order Chiroptera; family Miniopteridae; genus Miniopterus; species Miniopterus natalensis. The sequence goes on from NC_142091.1 coordinate 27,615,416, forward strand.
TTGACGGGGCTAATGGATGCGCAAGTAACTAGTAAAACATTATTTCTGGGCGTGCCTGTGAGGGTCCTCTGGAAGAGATTAGCAGACTGATTTAGTAGAGATCTGCCCTCACCCGCATGGGCCAGTATCACCCAATCCACTGAGGGCTTGAGTGGAACAAAAGGTGAGGTAAGGGCGAATTCTCCTTCTTTTCTTGAGCTGGTATGTTGATCTTTTCCTGTCTTAGGACACTGAATCTTCTAATTTCCAGGCCTTTGGACTCTTAAACTTATACCCTCAGACGCCCCTGCTTCTCACGCCTTCGGGCTTGAAATGATTTATACTACCACTTTTGTGGTTCTCCAACTTGAAGACACCAAATTGTGGGACTTCTTGGCCTCCGTAACCATGTGAGCCAATTCCTATAATAAGTTTCCTCTTATCTATACTTATATCCATGTTCTATTCATTCTGTTTTTCTGGGTAAACCTGACTAACACAGTATTTCAGTTCAGTTCTTACTAATTCCCTGATGAGATGGCCATCCTATCAAAAACTTTTGATGAATTAGTATAGGTCAGTACTTGGGCCATTTCTCCTTCACACAAAGTAGATATAGACATAAAACTTAAAGGACTGCCTTGCACTGTTGCTTTGAGACCCACCCACAAGTAGGTAGTAGTACAGAGGCCACTCACATCCAGCTGGCTCTGGCATACCAGAAGTTGTATAGAAATACCCATGAGGCAACAGATATAGATCAAGATAAACCTGCAAAACTATAATATGAGAGTCTGAACCACCGACTCAAGAACTTTACTTGTGCTTTCTGGGCCTGCTGGGGCTCAAACTTGTATACACAAGTTTTCATATTTTCATATTTTCAAGGGAATGCTACTGCATACATCCAATGTTATTATTCAATAGATAGGATAACACCTAGTATATGATGGCTGAGTCTTATGTGCTTTAATCATTCAGTATCTATAGAACTCAGTATCAATCCATAAATTGGTTTTCAAATGGTATATAGCTATTGTTAAAAGAAGGCATCGCCTTAGAAGAAAGGCCTAGGGATCTGTTGTTCTTCTCTTCTGGCTTGCTGAGTTCTCCAAATAGCATTCCTCTCTTCCAAAGGCACTGCCCATTCCATTAGGTCTGCTGAGTCATAAAGCCCAAGTAGTAGCACCACTTGCACCACAGCCTGCCTTGATTCAAAGCTTTCTTGTTCCAGCTCCACCCAAAGCTGGTGCTCTGACAAGATACCAGGAAAAGAGGGCACAGCAAGATACCAATATGATATATGTTGCTTCCAAAACCCAAAAGAAATTTCCATCATCTGTCATGTTTTGAGATAGCAGGTTCTTCATTGTGACTCACTTTAAGATGAGTATGTAAATGTGCACCAGGCTGCCAGACCCCTAACAAATTATAACAACATAGCGGGCTCCTAAACTTCGTAAGTCATCTCTATCCTCAGACATAGAATTTTTTATTAATGCAATTAGGCGGTTACCACTTCCTACTCATCAGATTTAATTAGTATGTCATCAATATAATGGATTACAATAGTGTTCTCTGGAATATCAAGATGATCAAGATCCCTCTGGAATTTGATATGACAGAGAAAACGAGAGTTCACATTGTCTTGAAGCAATGGGAAATGCTGCTGTTGTTGTTTTGTGAAAAGGAAACAGGTTTTGATTGTCGCCGTTGATAAATATGGGTAGGGAAGCATATTCTATCCCAGGTATCCCAGGTTCCAGGATCTCTATTGGCTTATTTCAGTAATAAAATTGCACCTAACGTCGTAGCTGCAATTAGCATCACTACCTGATAACGTTATGAGTATCTGGGTCATTCTTCAAGTGAGCTGAATATGAATGTGGGAGAACTCTTCAGCATGCATTATTCACTGTTCAAAGGTGGCATAAAAAATATATCCTCCCAGGATTGTTCCTTTTCTTCATCACATTGCAAGGGACGGAACCATCCCAGGCACTTCCACTTGTCCTTTCATATCATAACAGCCCTCACTACATGGACCAGGAAACCCATGTGGGAATACTGCCAGTTATCCTGTATGTCTATCTGTTCCTTATATGCATTTTTTTTAATATATCTTTATTGATTTCAGAGAGAGGAAAGGAGAGGGAGAGAGAGAGAGAGAGAGAGAGAAACATCAGTGGAGAGAGTCATTGATCAGCCGCCTCCTGCACGCCCCCGAGTGGGGATCGAGCCCTCAACCTGGGCATGTGCCCTGACCAGGAATCGAGCCCTGATTGCCTGGATCATAGGTCGATGCTCCACCACTGAGCCACGCCCGGCCAGGCCCTATATGCATTCTGGGAGTGGGGAAATAACCACAGGATGTATTTACAGTCCCACTTGACCAACCGTAGGACAGACTTGGTCCAGGACTCATCTCTTGACCTTCATAAGCATTTACTATGACTGTTTTATCACAGTGGAATTGGGAATTAGCATCAACTCAAACCTATTATTTATTAGGCCTTGAAAATTCTATATATTTCACTTTCATGAGTGCATAGATACTCTGGTAAATGGCTACAGTTTTTTCTGGGGAAATGTTGAGTGAAGACGTATATGACACAGTAATTTTCTTCAAATGGACCTATATTCTACTTCAACTGATAACCCCCCATATGTGAACTGCCTCAGTTCTAAGATCTGGGAAAGAAGCTGTGAATTGCAAAGTGAATTAGGATTATTTCCCGCAGGCTTAAAATAACGTGTGTGTGTGCAGTCAATCCTCTTTATTCACAGATTCTGCATTTGTGAATTCACCTACTCACTAGAATTTATTTCTAACCCCAAAATCAATTTTCCCTGGCTTTCTCAGTCATTTTCAGATGTGTGGAGACAGGAAAAATTTGAGTCACCTGAGGCCCACATTCCCAGCTGAGTTTGAACAAGGCAATTTTCTGCCTTCTTGTTTCAGCTCTTACATGTAAACAAATGTCCTTTTAACAGTATATTTAATGTCATGTTTTCCACATTTTTATGTTTTTTGTTACTGATTTTGCTGTTTCAAATGTCTCCCAAGTGTAGAACTGAAATACTATAGTGTTCTTGGACAATAAGACTGTGATATGCCTTGTGGAGAAAATGCATGTATTAGGCAAGCTTTGTATATGCATAAATTATAGTGCTGATGACCATGAGTTCAGTGTTAGTATATCAACGTATATTAACTAAAGTGTCTTTATACAGAAACACTCATAAAACAAGGTACTGCGTTGAGAAGTTGATGAAAATGTGAACAGAGGCCAGCAGGAACCTAAGCCTGTATTTCCCAGTGGAACAATGGTCTAGTATTCCCTAATTCAGTGTTCTACTGATTTTATAGAACTTAACTACCACAAATAATGAATACACTGAGAATCGGCTGTATGTATACATATATGTCAAGAAGCACCTTAGTAATCTGCCTATCTGTTTCATTTCTAAAGACACTGTGATTAATTAGCCACCGTGGAAGATCTTTATGTGTGAAACATTCGAATTATCTATCTATCCCCGATAGATTATTGTGGTAACTATGCCCATCTTAAATGATAGATCTGACCTCTCCATTCTGGAATCCTATTATTGTCAATGAAATCAGAGAACTCAATTCCATTGAATGGACCTCCACCAACATCTATGAACTATAAGAACAGCACTTTAATCCTCTAAAACCCAATAAGCTAGGCACTGTTATAATCAATATTTTACAGGTAAGGGAATTGGAGCACAGAAATAGCAAGTCAAATGTATGTCTAGTAAGTGGTACATCAAAGTAGCTTGGCTTCAGAATTTGTCTTTATAACCACCATGCTATATTTGATCTGAAAAAAAAAATCTAGAAATTAACAATAAAATGTACAAAAACCCTATGTTATAGATTGAATGTTTATGTCCCCCCAAAATGCATATGCTTCATGAAGCCTTAGCCCCAGTGTGACTGTATTTGGGGATGGGGTCTCTAGGGAAGGAATTAGGTTAAATGTGCCTTAAGAATTGGGTCCTGATACAATAGAATTAATATCCTTATGAGAATAGATGCCAGAGAGCTGGCATGCACACTCTCTCTGACACACACCAAGAAAAGGCCAAATAAGCACAGAGAGAAGGCAGCCTTCTGTAATCCAAGAGGAGATCATTCACCAGATACTAACCCTGGGGGCATCTGGATCGCCAATGTCTAGTCTCCAGAACTGTAAGAAAATTAATTTCTGTTGTTAAACCACTCAGTCTTTGGTATTGTGTTATGGTAGCCCAAGCAGACTGACACACCCACTACTTCAATATTTTAAAATTCTTTATAAATACTGTTTGTGTTATAGAGAAACCAAAACCAAAAGTGTAGAGAATATTGAAAGTAATATAATTAAAATATATCTTATAAAAATGTAAATGATATAGCTTTCATATTCCAAAACAATGTAATTTTTTTTTGGCAACAGAGCATATATATTCATACTTCTTCTGGTAATTGTCATGACTCCTATATTTTCAGCCAAGGAGCTTTTAACATGTTAACCTCAACCATAACCCCAGATTTGTGCCCTTGTTAAGCTAAACCCATCCATGCTTTATGTTTTCTTGGACATAGCAGTTGTTTCAAGGATATCCATATGACCCACTCAGAAACCTTTAGCTTAAGAAGGCTTTCCTGCCCTGGCCATGTGGCTCAGATAGTTGGGTGTCACCCTGTGCACCAAAAGGTTGCTGGTTCTAATCCCAGTCAGGGCAGTTGATCAATGTTCCACTCTCACATTTATGTTTCTCCTTCTCTTTCCCTCTCCCTCTCTCTCTAATTTTTTTTTTTTTTAAAGAAAACTTTTGCTCAAACTCTCATGAAATAAAAGCAGGTATTCTTTTCTAAAGGACTTGAGTGAGCTAGATACAGACTAGAGTGGATGTGACCACCTACCAACATTGACAGTGTAAAAAAGTTCACATACAGAGGTGAGTGGAAAAGTAACAAAGAAAAACAAGATTCTCTTGGAAGATTGTAAGCCTTAGTCAGGCTCCCTTGAATGCAACACCACCCTTGGGACTTAATAGTTACAGAAGCAAAATAACTTTTTGCTTAAAGCAGTTTGGGTTGGATAGTCTGTCACATTCAACCTAAAGAGTCCTAAATAATATAAAACTGAAGTTGTGCTCAGGGAAAATTCAATGACTTTTTGTCAAAATATTATTTCAGCAAATGTTTCATTCAGTCTTAATTAAAGATAAAGTAAAAAGCAAAGGGCAGGATTTTTACTGAGGGAAATAGTCCAAAGTGTTTTGGAGAATGCAATTCTCAAAACAAATATTATCCTTTGATAAAATGGAATAACACTTGAGGGATGTTGAAATAGCCTCTTTGGTCTTGAAAAATGAGTGTATATTTTTGTTGAGAAGTCTAAACAGTATGCTAATTATTATTGCTAAGAAATCATGGACAATGTGTTCTAAAGACATCATCTGTAGCTCTTAACCCACAGAGAAAAGGTAAAGATTACCTTAAAGCAATAACTATAATTGGATCACATATGCAACCCAAAATCAAAGCAATGGCTTTAGATTTGGAGAGTCTTTTTAAAAAATATAAACGAGATCCCCAAAGCCTTGGCTGATTCCCTAAGGAATCATTTTAATACCTTTAAGAACATTAACTCAGAAATATAAAACTCTGACATAGGAAATGGTACTTCAGAGCAAGATTTTAGGTGAATGTTTTAAGTATAGACTTTATTAAAATAACAATAAGAGATGAAGAAATACATTTCCACTCTTCATTGCCTATTCTATCTTGCGATAGGCTACCAATAAGAACAGGCCTTCATTGAGAAGTGCTAAATGTGTTTGGAATATTTTTAATGTCTGTTGCTCTGTTCATTAGTTATTTTCTACATAGGCACTTGTTAATTGGAGGCTTAAGGACACATGCTTAAAATTATAACAAGATGAATGAATATCCCAAACTAGGTTCATCTGTCATTATTCTTAGACTTGCTTTAAATTAAAGTCTATTTTCAAGATTTCTATCTTCATGGTTTTCTTTCTTTCTTTTTTTCCTTTTTTTTTTTTTTTTTTTTTGGCCTCAGGCAAGCTCCATGTTAAGCAGCCCTGAGCACATAAATTTAACTGAGAAAAGTTTTTTACATTCCCAAAAATTGCTGAAAATTGAAACTGCAGATTTCTATATACATTTGCAAAGAAACTCATTTTTCATTATGAGCTGGAAAAGCTTGTCTCCTGAATGCTTGAGGCCACTCAGTCAACCAGCTTGCATAATTCAAATACTTGGAAACTCACAAATAATCTAAAGCCGAACTCCAACTGCAGAAAATAACACAGGAAAATCCTTTCTTGCATATTTCCGATACCATATGGCGGATTGCATTTTCTGCTCCTAGAGAACATTTTAACTCTGATGAATTTGTAATTATAATCAACTAATTAGCACCATTTTTTTTTACAATGCTGCCCTTTCTTTTAAGGAGAAAGGAAATTCTATATCTTTCCACAGTGATTATCACTTTCACTATATGTGTAATTGTTAGTGGAAAAGAAATTTAAGCAGGCACCTAATCAATATTCATGAAATGGAGATCAAAAAGGGTGGTGCCAAATCTGCTTTAGCCTGTTTTGGAATCAAATCCACAAGTTGGTGATGTTTTTTCTAATTGACATTTTGGTTGTGCGTGGGCTCAAATCTGTTTCACAGTTAGTCCAACTTTGAGAGTTTAAATGTGTGGACAAATCTGGGTAGGAGATTTTCTTTTCTTTCTTACTTCTGCTTTATTTTATAAGTCAGCCTGTGAGTTTTAAGACATCCTTTGAAAACAAGTTGCCAACATTTCTGCCTGCTGCCTTTCTGTTCTCTCAGAAAAGCCTGGACAGGGGCCTACCCTGTGGAAAGGGTAGACAGGGCGCATCTTGTTAGCTCCTGGTTCAGTCTGCTGACACAGCAGCTAACGTCATCCCAGTCACTTAATGGCTCTTCACTGGTTCTTTGAAAATGCATTGACATCTCCGCTGATTGGGCAGTAAGTGCCCATAATAGCCTCCCCTTTCCTTACCCTGTCTCCTTCTCTGGAAAGTGTGCTGGACAAGCAGGAGAGGGTGCCACTGCTTCAAGGGCACAGTGTTAATATTTTTTGTGTCTTCTCTTTCCTCATCAAAATTTGCTCTCTGGGAAAGATCCATTATGAGCCACTTATGTCTCATTGTCTTACCTCCTAACTTTTGGATGGGAAGACCTCGTCGCATGTGAAGGGAACTGAGTATATCAGAAGAGAAGTTTCCTCGGGAGAAAGCTGTTCAAGCTCTTCTTGGTGCCCTTGTAATCAGTTCTGGGCACAGGAAAGGCCTAATGCCTGGATTCAGGCTAGTGGAGCAGGCATATCATTTTTAAGAACCTCAATTAAAGGTTAAAATACTATGCATTCATGCTATGCTATGCAAGTGCTGTTTTAACTACTTTAATCCTCACAGTAATTTCCATTGTATAGATGAGGAAATTTATGGGTAAAGTCTTAATCTATAAATTCTACATCTAATATTGTCATTGAAAAAGGAAAAGAAAGTCCAAGAAACATTTAATCCAAGTGGACGTGATTGTCTAACACTGAAATATCAGTCACCCAGCATTTTGCGAATGCCTCTGCTGGTGTGAGATGGTCCTAGTTTTCTTGCAAGGGACAGAGGCCTTTTTGTCCTTATGCATTAAGCAAATCAGATTATTTCCCAGATCTAAAATCTTTTGTTTTCCCTCATCAGCCTGCAGTAGCTTTCGTGTTTGGGTGAGGAAACCAGGGCTCAAAGAATTTGAATGACTTGCCCAAAGTTGTGCTGCTGGTAATGCTGCAGGCGGAGCTTGTCTGCCCCCAAAGCCTGTGCTGTGGTAGCTGCCACCAAGGAGCCTTGCGTCACCCCAGGGAAGCCTGTGCGCCTTCCCAGCTTAAACTATTAGAAATTGCCAGACTCTAATAGCGTTTTATAACTTTGTGTGTTATTGTTTTATTTTACCTATTTGTTTTCTCCCAAATGAATGAATCTGACTTTTTAAATCTGGGTTGAAACTCGTGGAGCTAAACTCCACTAATAAAATCTGCACATTTGTTCCTACATCTACCACTTGTCATCAGCAATGAGTACATTGCTGTGTTTTTTGATAGCTTTTAGCAGTATTTGGTAAAGATTTTTAACAACTATATATTTGGCAAGTGATCCATTCAAAGTTTTATTTTATTTTTTTCGTTGAAATTGAATGTTTGTTGACATCTGAAAGCAGGATTGGTCAAAAGGGAGCATACCACTCACTGGTCACATGAAGTAAAATAAAATGTAAAAAAATGTAGTTTGTAAAATCTGTCCCAAGAGGAAGTCCTTTTATGAATAAGATAAACATGATAACTGTAAAGAATCTTGACGCTGATAGATTCATTTTTCCTCCTGGAATGTTCCCAGTGGACCCGGAGCCCTTTGCCCACAGCAAGCATCCCAGCTCTTCTCAAGCTCCTCGGCCTGGCCCCACGCCCACCCAACCTCCAGCCCATGCACACATCCGCTATTTCCACGGTGCGCAGGAGACTGGGCCAACCCTCAGAACTGCCTCAAAAATGTTCCCTAATTTTATGTGGCCATTCACTTTTTACCTGTCTCTGAAAAAAGAGTGCTATCACATTTACTTCTTTTCATTTTTTCATTAATGTTTATTGAATATCTTATATGTGCATGATGCTGGCCTGAGCCTCAAGCAATGCAGGTATCCTGTGCCCGGCAGAGAGGTGGTTAGGAAGGGAGCTGAGAGCTGGGTCATCTTTTTGGCCTGAAATACTGAGTGTGAGAATGTTCTGTAATCTATAAAATGCTATACTATTGTGGCATCAGCAACAGCGTTATTATTCCTTTTCCCATCTCTCCTTTTCTCTTCTTTTCCTCCATTTCCCCTTTTGTAGTCCTTTGCTTTTAGTTATATTACAGACATCTTTAAACATGTAGAAGGGGAGACAGGGTAACATAAAGGAACCCTGGTATCCATCATCACTGTTTCAACACTTAACAGCTCATAGCCAATCTTATTTGAGTGTGTGTGTTTTTTAATATGTCTTTACTGATTTCAGAGAGAGGAAGGGAGAGGGGGAGAGAGAGATGGAAACATCAATGATGAGAGGGTCATTGATCGGCTGCCTCCTGCACGCCCCCAACTGGGGATCAAGCCCGCAACCCAGGCATGTGCCCTGACCGGGAATCGAACCCCGATCGCCTGGATCCCAGGTCGACGCTCAACCGCTGAGCCACACCCGGCCGGGTGCCAATCTTATATTTTCCTGTCAATATTTTATCCTCAACACAGTTCCCCATTTCCAAATTGTTCTGAAGCAAATTTAGAACATCAACCGTACATAATCAAGTGTTTATCTCCAAATGATAAAAACTTTTTAAAAATGACCATAATATATTGTCATCAAATATTTAGTCAGTGATCAAATTAACCATTGTTTCTTAAACATTTTTATAAGTAATTTGTATGTCTGATTCAGCACCCTAATAAGGTTCACACATTGAAATTTGTTAACGTGTCCTTTATATTTCTTTTCAATCTACAGTTTCTTTTCCACCCTTTTCCCCCCTTTTCCTTACAATTTACTTTCAAAGAACTATTGAGTTTCTGGTCTGGATTTTGCTGATTGTGTCTGCAAGGTATAGTTTCACATATTCTCTCTTCCATATTTCCATAAATTGGATAGTTATATATAAAGTTTTGGTTAGGTTTCAGTTAATTTTTAACTTTTATTTTAGCAAGATAATTTCAGAGAGGATGGGCATTCTTCCTTCAGAAAGAAATAATATTTGGTGTCTCTCCTTACATAATGTTAGAAGCCACTGATGACCAATGACTAGATCTATTAAAGATTGCAAAGTAGTAGTATTTTAATTGTATTATTCTGTTGTTTACTTATTAGCTAGAGTAAGTCTAGGAAGAGAAATGTTCCTATCAACAACTATTTGGTTTCCAAGTGATAAACTTTACCAGTTATCCAAAGAATTAGTTATATTCCTGGACCCACCAGTGATAACCAAGTAGGTTTTCTTTCAGAGGGAAGGAAGTCAGGTTTATTAAGGTATGATTTATAGCCAGTGAAGTTCACCCTTTAAAACATACAGTTCTGAGTTGTGACAAATTCATATAATCATGTAATTACCTCTATGATGAAAAGATAGAACATTTTCATTATCTAAAAACATTCCCTGTGCCCCTGAATAGTCTCCCCATCCCCAGCCCCTGGCAGCAAGTGGTTTCTTTTATATCCACATATTTTTGCTTTTTCCAGGATGTCATATAAATGGAATCATATATTATGTGGCATTATGAGTCTGGTTTCTTTCACTTCCAGCATCATTATGATCTTATTCCATAAATTAGCTTAAATTTATTTGTATATTTGCTACGCTTTTATTATTATTCAGTAGCTTATAAGTATTACAACAAAACTCCCCAAAATATTTGTTTACATTTCCTTTCTCCATTTCCTCTTTTGCTGTTCTCTCTTAATCACATAGCAGTATTTAGCTAATATAGATGATTTTTGAAAATAGCTGCCCTCTAACGGCACTGGGTTTCTTTAAGGCATATTATATGTAGTGTAGATTCCCTGGCCGGGTAGCTCAGTTGGTTAGAGCGTCATCCTGATATGCCAGGGCTGCAGGTTCCATCCCCAGTCAGGGCACATACAAAAAGCAACCAATGAATGCATGAAAAAGTGGAACAACAAATCCATGTTTCTCTCTCTTTTCCTCTTTCTCTCTAAAAAAAAACAAAGCAGAAAAAGGAGGGACACCTGTAATAATGTTAGCACTAAATAAATAAATAAACAAACAAACAAATAAATAAAAACAACATAGCTACTTCTCTATAAGGCATATTACCTATAGTATACATTCCATATATGTAAAAGATCATATAATATTTTACACAAAATTTATAACAAATATTGGTGAATAAAGAATGGCAAAAGAACACATGAAAAATTGCAGCTTAACATAATTACTATGAAAAATGTAATAAAATACAAGTGCTGAGATTTTGATTGATGGAGCCCCAAAGTGATGTTTTCTCACATTTTAAGATGCAAATTTCCTTTTAAATTTAAACTTTACCAGGAGAAAAATAACGGTGTGTGTGTGTATGCTCAAAGTAAAAATCTTATAAGCAATTACAAGTGATGATCTGATTAGGCACAGTATTTTACTTGTCATTAACAAACTCACTGCTCACTAACAGACATTCTCATTTCTCAAAGAAAACTGTCAAAATATTTTCTTATAAATTTCTCAAAGGCGTTCCTTGCCCAACTTCATTTCAGAACCAAGTTCCTACAGTAAATTCTCCAGCCCAGCTTGAACAATTCAAGGACTAATCAATCTTGTTTTGTTTCAGTTTAAACATAAAAATCTGAGATTAGCCATTCTGAAAACCTCTAATGTAAAAAGGTAAAATTAGATATCTTCCACTCATTTTTACTCATTACAAACAAATTTGTATATATATTAGCATCAATATTAAAGACTTTTTAGTCTTGAATATAATCATTATGTACTGTATGCCATTGAACATAGAAAGCTTTTATCAGGGTTTTGTGGAAAAACAAGGTAAGAGCAGAAAGGATGCTCAGGCTATGATGAGAATTTTTTAATAATGGTCTCTGGGTATGATTGGATAGGTTTGTTTTTTCATAGAAAGTACTATAAGTTTCTCTGCTAATTGTTCAAATAACTACTGCATTTTTCTATTTCAAATATCCACATATACTTTATGTCAAGTTCTCATATAATTAATAGTTTTAGAGAAAGTACGTCATTTAAATATGATAAATGCTACCTAATAGACCATATTACATAAAACAACAAAAAAGAAGGAAAACTTTTATTCTAAAAAGTATATACTTTACTTGAGTACTTTTCAATCATTTTTGCTCAAAAATATGCCTTTCTATAATAGATGGTTATTTCTAAAATAGATCTTCTTGTATGTAATTTATTTCATAGTGATACAAATATAACTTCCATCAATTATGCTCTCAACTGTACCACTTGACAACATTTAAACTAAGACACTTATTATCATTGTTATTATTTCATTTTCAACAACCAAACTCAAAACATTTCAGTAACCAATGTACCAGAAACAAAAAATGACATTAGGGATGCTTGCAATCTCATTAGCTTGAGAAAATAGATCTAAAACACACCGATAGAAAAGGTAATAATGCAGAGCAGACCTCAAGACAGCCATTGTTTTTGAAGAGGAAACTAGAAGGAGATAACTCTCCAGCTAAGGGGTATTTTCTATCTTTAAGCTGAATTTTCCTAAGCACTGAGCCCATATTATAGAAATCCTGGGAGAATTTAGTTGCACCCTAGCTACCCAACCAAGGATGTTATTTGTCTGGAGAATTCTAGTAACCAGAGGAAAACAAAAGAACTAAAAAAAATTCAAAAGCAGCCCTCTCACAGAGAAAATCCTCTGGAGGCTATAAATCCCTCAATAAATACATGATAAATAACTTTATTTGGAGTTACAAGATAGCTAGCTGCCAAATAAACCTTATCCCTGTGTATCTTATAGCGTCTAAATACTCCTACAATAGAAATAACAAAAAAATACTTGTATATCAATGTACAATTCACAAAATATTTTTCTTTTGCTTTGCTTAATTTAATTTTCACATTGTCTTTGAAATGTAAGTATTATTACTTGTGTTCCTACTTTGGAGATGCATGAAACAAAAGATAGAGTTTAAAGGTAAGGGAGCAAAGTGGAGAGAGGGAGGAAGAGAGAGAGAGAGAGCACTCAAGTCAGATTAATGTTAAGCCATATTTTGGAAAGTGATAATGTAGGGAGGACACCAAACCCTTTTTTTCCTTCTATGGCTACGTAATGATGATTCTGTAGGCATAGCTTTAAAAAACTAGAAATATTCCTTTTGTTCATAAACGTGTAATAGCCTCAACTATGTTCCCAGTTCATTACGTTTATTCAGTTCATTGCACTGCTTCTACTATCAATTCTATTTTAATTTTGTGATTGGTAGTATTTTTTCAAGTGAGGGTAGGGTTTAAAAAGAGAATTAAAAGAATAGTATAGGTTTTTGACATCACACACACAAAATGTAAGCTCCTGTGCTGAATGCCCTATAATGGAGAAAGTAATATGCCCTCAAGCCAAAGGAAAATTATTTCATTCTTCTTTATTCTCAGATATTCGGGACAGTTGTACAGGTATGTTTAACAACTTATGACTTTGGTAAAATGATGCAAAGAGACCAAATAAAATCGTCACTGAAGAACAAAGGGACTAAGCAGAAGAAAATATGAAGGGGGAAGCGTGGAGATTCAGTATTGGGATTACGAATGTGCTGTGTAGATACTGACTATTTAAATTTATTTAATAGATCATAATAGTCAAGAAACCCAATAGACCATAATAGACTGTATGCCTAGCCCTGTGCAAGGTGCTACAGAGTAAGAAAATGAAACATGGTTCACAGTTTAGGGAGCTACCACACACATAATACAACACGACATTCTATGGGTGAACCAATAAACGAAGTTCCACAAAATAGTTATTTTGTGTTCAATACTGAAAAAGGCTGAGGGGGTCAGGTTGAATGTTATGATTGGATTTCTTTCATCAAGTTGTAAAAGATACACAGGAAATGCGTGTGTATTCATGTCTTGGTAAGGTGTCCAGGTCAATCTCCTCGCTTGAGGACCCTTCAAGATACATTACTTTGTAATGAGCTGTGATTTTTTTTTTTTTTTTGTCTCAAAACTATTACAGAGACTATGGATAAAAATTTGACTAATGAAATTTGAAAATATTTGTTTGAATTAGGCATCAATACTCTATTTTGAGTAGCTTTTTACTATAATCTTCAAAGGAGCTTGTAGGTTACTCTTGCTTTTTTAATTCAGCCTCTAAATACTAAATCCTTAGGGTTCTTGGATAACTTAGACCCCAAATGCCTGGCTAATCTCAAAAATGGTCAGCTCTACAGCCAACGTGATGCATACAGTGGAGGGTTTAACAACTGATGGGCAAGATAGTCTCTGACAACTGGACATTTTTCAGTCAATGTCACTGCTACTGGAAACTCAGACCAGATGACAGAAGCTATAATCCTTGAGAACTAGTAGGCCCTTGGAACAACTCTACTGACGCCTCTTTAACATTAATATATATCAAACCTTACCTGGAACATAGGACATTTTAAGTTTTAATTCTCTTTGGCTAAGGTTTTTTCTTTCTTTACTGTCACAAGGAGATTAAAAATATGTTTTCTTTGTCACCACTTTGTAAATATGTCTCTGTGTAAAGATATACTCATTTATATGGTAAAAGTCTTTGAACCTTTACTTTGAGACTAGAAAAGAAGTTTCTAACCAGGTTGATACATCTAGTGTCAGAAAACCAGGCGTCAATAAGATTGGCAAGGAGAAAGAAGTAAGCAGGAGATTATTCCATATTTATAAACGAAGGGAAAGAGGGAAAACCAGCAAGATAATGGAATTGTGGAGCTACGATGTGATAGTATGGTTATGGCATTGTGTTACATGACAATCATACTCATGGAAATTTAATTCTAAACTCTCCGTGCTGTGAAAGAAAACAGAATTGCACCTGAATAGTGAGGTCATACCCTGTGGCAACATCCTGAAAATGAGGCAGTTTGCTGTCAGGAACCCAGAACTGAAAGGGCAGACTCAAGGGAGTAGCAGAGAATAGCCTTTTATTTTCTCTCAGCTTTGACCATGAAGCTGCCAAGAAATTTTGAAAGGAATTCATGAGTAATAGATATGATGTTGTCCTTCAAAAGTTGTAATTAATAAGTGCAATATTTTTTATCAAAATAGAGCCCTCTCGTCGTGACTAAAGTGATGTTTTTCCTAGTCACTCGATATTCTTACAGCAGCTACCGAGAGAATTAGCACAGCTCTGAGTGCCAAGAGGATCTGAGAGCATGGATGATGAAAAATTATAGGAGTGGGAAGAGAAAAGACAAAACCTGGTTTCTCTTTTCTTCCAGCTCCAAAGTATCTTTAACTTACTCTAGCGTTCTCATAGAGAATCATAAGGTGCGTACGAGTCTCTTTTCTTCATCAGAACGTAAGCTTGAGGGCAGGTGCGCACGGTTCCTGATTCAGGGCCTGGCAACTGAAGGCCCTCCGTAGCTGTTCAGGAATGAGTAACAGTGCCCAAAGCTAAAGCATCTTCCTCTCCACTTAGGGATGGAACCAAATCACATATTTGCAAACTAGTCATGATTTGCATAATTGCTATTATGCTAATAAATGTCATTGAAGTTTAAGATTAATAATTATAAAGAGATCTGATACTGTAAAAGAACTATGAACTCTCTTGTTTGTCGAAACTCCCTTAAGTTAAAAGAACCTGAATACACTGATATCTCATTTAGACCTTAAAAATATTTTCATATGCCACCATATATCTTGTTATGAACCTTTTTGGAATCACCTATGTACCCCTGATCACCACTCCCCAACACCAAGCAGGCATCTTCAAAAACAAGATCCCGATCTTGTGGGCAAAGGGGCCAAAATGGTCAGAGATGGTGAGATTTCCTCCATTGTCATTGTGGGTGAATAACTATGTAGTAGTATTTGGCAGCAAAAGCAATTGAGAGGACAGTTGGAATATTTTTAAATTTTGGAGCTCATAAAATCTTTGGGAAAACTTTCTGCAAGTCTTTCTTTATCTGAGGGAAAAGGGGACCAGAAGTTAGCAGAGAGCTCCTAGTCACATTCCTAATTAAGGCTACAAGGGGAGATGAAAGAGTGTGTTAGGCTCTTCCAATCTAGTACAAAATGAATAGATACCTTATATCTGAATAGTACTTTACAAGCTGCAAAAGTTCATCACATTTAACCTCATGTGCAGTCAGAAAAGGCATCATAACCCTGAATTTATAGATGAGAAAACAGAGGTTTTAAGAAACTAAGTGAAGCTAAGTGACCTGCAAAGGTGGCAGAACTGGGACCAGAACTCAGCTTCTTTATTCTAAAGTCTATGCGTGTATTTTTTTTAAAAACACAAATTTTAGTTTTCTTGGAAAACTCTGTTGACTAGTGGAGGCTGTCTAAGTTCTGTGTTAGAAGGATCTGAAGCCAAGCCGTAACTCATTGAAAAAGGCTGCTGTGTTTGATTATTAATATTTGTCCTGAACCAAAAAAAGTAAAGAGTGGTGAAATACCACCCATTTCTACACTATTTTCCTATGTTGAGGTCTTCAGATAATGCATGCCCACCTCAATAGTAACTCTGATTATAAGATCACTGATCAATGGAAGGTAAGAATTGATACCAACTACAGAGAATTAGAGGCAATTGCAGGTGTCCCCTCTTATCCCAATAGGCCAGATAGGACTTTATTGACTGGGTTGTCTTCAAAGGCATAGTGAGAGGTGACCAGGGAAAGAGTAGGAAATGGATTATTCCCGGGAAGTGGGTAATGCCCTAGAAGACTGTGCCTCTTAATTAGACAAAGCATGCTATTTATATGTAACTGAAATTAAAAATTTCAACCCGTTTACAGAGTTTAAAATATTTGCTTAATCCTAATAATTTTAATAATAGTAACATTTAAAAAGTATTACAGCCTTTCATGCACATTATTTCCACTAAAGTATCTTTAGTTTTTTCCCCCCTATATCAACGAAATGATTTGCCATTTGAATGATGGAGATTCTTTCCAAACATAAAACAAGTAATTATCTTCAGGAAAATAAGATATTTGTCTCTTTTAGGAGGCCAATTAAATGCGCTTGATCAACGTAGTAGAAACACTATAATTTCTACATTACTCTACTTAATGTATTTACTGATATTCTCCTGGGGGGGGGATATAAACACAGCATTGTAGCAATGCAATAAGGTAATTGTTATCTAGATATGTAGAAAGAAGTTCATGCTTTAAAATGTTTCACATTAGACTCTCTGTCTCTTTTTCTCTGGATGGTCTTGCTGCTATTCCTTTATTTTTCCACCCCTTTGGCTGAAAAGCAGAGACACAGAGTTTTCAGTGCTCAGTACATTTCAAATCTATTCTCACTTTCAATGCCTAATTCTATGTGGAAAGGTATAATTTAAATTCAATTTTAGGGTAATTTTAGTAGGCCATTTGCATAATACAATTCTTTCGTCTCATAATTCACATCTGCTTATTCTCAGTAGGCTTCTGCATGGACACCTCCACCAGGCATCAAATGCTAAAACATTTGCCTTCCCTGGGATGAGTGTAGAGATGCAAACAGGAGTAATACCTTTAGGAAGAGCGCCGAGTGGGATTTCATGAAGCTCTAAATACTAGAAGATCTTGAATTTTCACACAATTACACTATGTCAAAACAAGCACACCCCTTATCTTATATTTCTATTCTGTCTTCTCCTGGGCAACTTCAGGCTCAAACAATCTCCCTCAGGCACTATACCCACACTTTTAATCTGGAAAAGTGGTAAGATTCAGCTGAAGTTAAAGGGCCTTCTCTCAGTCTCTGACTATCAGATGCCTGCAACTATCACTACCTGCTCTTAAGTCTCCTTCCTTTTCTCATTTCTAATTGTTAGATGGTTGGATTTTATTCTCATTACTTACTTGGCCTGTGTATTTTTATATCTCTCCTCTTCCATATACTTTCTGTAAGTTATTCCAAGAAGTTCTAGCATGCTCAAACATGTTTACTTCCCATTCACTGCAGAGAAAAATATGTTTCAGAAATACAGTCACATACAGTGACTATTACTACGTCAAGAAACATAACTGCAAACACTGACTTTTAATATCATCACTATTTATATTTAATATAAAGCCTCTCATGTTCTCACTCCGTGGGTATATAAAGTGTATATAACGTTTACAACTCTCTGTCTCCTACTACGGTGTATTTAACCAATCAGTCTTCATCTTAAGTGCATCCTTCTCTCCCATTTCTAGATATGCTGCGCACACAAACTGAAGTGGATGGTTTTACACACATTTATACCTTCAAAGTGGCAGCTAGTACAAAAGAAGGATCCTGTCACAAGAACTTGTTTGCCAAAAATAGCCTCCTAACTTGATTCCTTAAGTCAGGTTTCTCACCTCTCCAAACCACTTTTCATGCTGTTTTCAAGGTTAACTTTCTAAAGTAACTGTTCTGACCCTCCACTGCTCACTCTCAAGCCTGCAGTGTATCGCCACCACTTTCAAGATTTCCCGCGGCGAGAACCCTCCGAGATTTAAAGATGGATTCATTATCACTCATATCACAAAGCAAACTTCAACCTCCATGCCTTTACACGTGGCAGTCCTTTAACTTAGTATGTCCCTGCCCTCATTTATTCTCTGCTTATTGGAAGACATTGTTACCTTAAAGACCCAACTCACCTGTGACCTCTTCATTGGAAACCTTCTATGGTGAAATAATCATAAATATTCATTCCTTTATGTTTCCAGAACATGTTATTTTTCTATTTATTTAGCATGTATATCACTTTGGTGTCTATCAAAAGTAATCACTCCTGCCCTAACTGGTTTGTCTCAGTGGTTAGAGTATCAGCCCGCAGACTGAAGGGTGCCCGGTTCAGTTCCAGCCAAGGGCATGTGCCTCAGTTGCAGGCTCAGTTCACACCCCAATTGGGGCACATGCAGGAGACAACGAATCAATGTCTCTCTCTCTCTCACATCCATGTCTCGCTCTTTCTCGGCCCCACCCCCCTCTCTGAGAAGCAATGGAAAAAATATCCTCGGGTGAGAATTTAAAAAAAAAAAAAGTAATTACTCATTTTTGAAACTCTTCTCATTAGATTGTATGTTTGTTCCTTAAGGGCCAGCATTGAGGTTTATTCTAATCTACTCCTTATAGTCCCCCACCACCAACATCCAGCATAAATAAATGCTTTATAAATATACATCAATTTAAATCTAATTTCTAAAACTTATTAACATGAACGAGTAGTTTTAGTACCACTTAGCCTTCTCTCTGTGCAGCAGTTTTTATGATTATCTTTCCCCAGGTCAGTGACACCTCATTCAACTTCCCCCTGACCTTTTAATCTACGGTCTTGGAACCTGGTCTCGAGTGTGTTACATTTTCATCTGATCAATGTTGTGCCTATAATGATTTAATTACATTATTGATTATCCACTGGTCACTAAGTCTTGATGCATTTAATAGCTTATTCTCTTTGTATGTGCTTGAGCACTGCTTCCGCAGCAAGCATTCCAAGATAACCGAGAAAGGAAAAGCAGATGCAATCTAAAGTAAAATGGCTTTATTGCCTTCCTAAACTGTGTTTGATTTCATTGGTAATTTTCTTTCAGAATGAGCCTGATCAATATGCATTGCCCTTAGTATCCTTTAAATTTGGCCATTAAATATGCCCCTTCATTTTGTAGTTCTAGCCCATATCCAAGTAGTCTCTCTGTTCCTGCCCCCTCCCAACCGAAAAAGAAAATCCAGGAAAGAGATTGATTTAAGGATGCGTGCATTGTACAATGCGGCAGTACAGAAACAAAAGAAAAGATCCAACAAGGAGCTGGTACTTGTAACATTAGGCAGCTTGCCCACTGAGAACCACTCTTAATTAGCATTATTACCCCCAAAGAAACTGGCATACTACCTTGTGTGCCGGCACATGGCCGTCTAACAGATGGGTCTGCACACAAGATGCCAAGAAACACATATGAACATCAAACATGGCTCTTAACCATGTTATTTTCAGCTTATAGTCTTTAAATGTCTGTTGCCCTGCAATGCCACAGTTGTAGTCAAGGAGAAAAGCAAATACAGCCATTACAACCCAACAACTGTCAGGGACTGAACAAGAGGGCTTCCCATTGCAACATATCTCTTTGGCTGTTACTTTAAGTTTTAGCTACTAAAAAAAGCCTAAAGTGTTGATGCTTTGGTAACAAGTACAGAGACTCCAAGAAGCACTTTAGAAAAATCATCATCCTGAAGGCTGATGAGAATTTTCTAGAAGCTGATGAGAATTTTGTTTCTGAAAATAAAGTTTCTACTAAAATCATAGCTACCTAAAAAGACTTCTCTAGCAGTATATATCACTAAAGTTAAAAAAGATTGATTTCCAGCATCACTTAGAAGTTTAAATTCTATTTTGACCATCAGAATATATTTCAGTTTTTCCAAAAAATATGTGCACCACATTAGCCAGCTAGCCGGCTCTGTTTCTCACAACCTTAAACATATAACCTTATATATAAAACATAAAGTTAAATTTAATTAATATTAATGAAGCACCTATATGTTCACAGCACGATGCTGAGCTCTGAGGGGGATACAGAAAAAAGTAAGACAACAGGCCTACCATCTTTTGACTTTACATGCATTTGTGAGAGGCACCTGTGATAAGTTATATTTGAAATATTATGATTATGTATTTTAAAAAGTTACACCCAGTTTAAAGCTTCAGTAAAGGCCTTGAAAGAGTTAACATTTGCAATAGGCTGGGAAGAGAAAGTAGAATTTGCAGGCAGTTGAATGTGGTGTTCAGTGTTGTATTTACCCTTTGAGGGGCAGATAAAGACAGTGAGTCACAGGTTCTGATAATCAACTGGTAATTTAAATGGCCTCTCCATGGCTTTCTGTACCTTGTTATGGTATCCCTTAGAATATTTCAGTAATTGCCTAAGGAGCTGGATTCGCTGCCGAGATCCCGAGGGTCATGCCTAGTGAGGCAGGTGCTGCCGGTAGCTGCAGGGATGACCGCAAAAGCCCGTCTGCCCAAGGAGCCTGGCCAAAGAGAAGGTCGGCTCGTGAGGGCTCACTGTGCCTGCTTCTCAGAGACAGCCGAGGGATTTCCAGGGCCGCTTCCAACAAAACCACCTTACTCATCTTGCCTTTTTAATTTTCCAGAATTATTTACTTCTTCCTATTCCCAAGTAAAATCAATTTCTATTCTCCTGCTCAGCTCAATAGAGACCCATGTTGGAGTTTAACATTTTCAGTGTATTAACTGGTCTACATTATATATTTTCCTGCTGCTGGGCTCTTCTACTACTTCAATTTCATTCAGGATCAGAGCCTGCCTTTCCCACAATCCCCATAACCAACCATCTGTCCTCTGGTTCTCAGCCTTGGCTTTTCCTGGCTTCTTGATTCCATAAACTTCTGCTCTGGGAAGGAACTAGCTGGCTTTTATCAGTGAGCATATAAACCTTAATGATCCTCTTCACTTACATTAGAGCTATCAAATCTGCCTTAATAATCAGAGTGTCTTAAAGTGTAAAAATCTCCCAGTAGGCATCTATTTTCTGTATGGGAGAGAAACAGGGAAAGAGGTAAAAATGCAGTCTCTTCCTCCAATGCCAGGATTGAATTAACCTGCCAGCTCCCTGTGAAAAGTAAAAAATAGCTTCCCAGCAGATTCACATACTATGTTTCAAGAATAGGAAATGTTAACTAGAATGCTTGGCTCACAGCAGGCACTCAGTAAATGATTAAAGAATTAGTAAAAGAATTTCTGTCTCTTCACATTCTTATTGTAGCCCTATGTAAACCTTGTCACTTAGTACTGCTCAATGAAAATGTTCCTGATCCCAAGATAGGATTATTATTTATAGTTTGTAAGTTATATTTTCTAAATAAATATATAGATTATTTACAAAATGTATTCAGCTTTTAACTTTCTATAGCAAATAAGTCATTTGCAAATATTAGACACTAAAAGATTCATTCTTTATTCATTTATTCAACAAATATTAATTAGATACTTTGTCGGGATTGGTGAGGTTATGCTGCAGTAACAAACAGCCTGAAAAGCCAATGGCTTAAAACAGTAAAATACATCTTTTGCTCTCTCTATAGTGTATATGATCTATTGCAGGTTCGTAAGAGAGTTCTGCTTACTATGGTCACTTACTGACCTGGTCTGACACAGATTTTATCTCATCTTATTTTTTCATGATCACAGATGCAGAGGGAAAAAAAGAGAAAATTAAGAACCAAACACTAGTACTTAGAGCTTTTCATGGAGTAATACATGTCACATCTGCCAAAATGTCATTGACCAAAGAAAGTCACATGGATATTCCTGGGTTAAAGAGGCAGATATATAATCCTCCCACACTCATGGCACCACAGGGCACAAGTCAGGGTATGTGGCGAAGAGTGACACCGTCTTCCACAAGCATGTGGTCAGTATCTGGCCTGATGCGCTAAGATACAAAGTGGACCAAATTAACCTGAGTTCTTGTTGACTCTCTGATGACGCAGAGATACAAGCATGTCTCATAAAGTACAAAGTGCTATGTAAATTGTAAAAGGACTATTATTATAAACCCAAGGAAATGTGCTTCCAGTAAGGACAGTGGGGATGGAAGGGGCGACTGGGGAGACAAAGCTTGAGGCATTCTGGTCTCATTGTTGTAAAAGTAAATATCTAGTCTGCCGCTTAATCACGTGGTCTAGTTAAGTTTTTCTACTCTTTTTTTTAAGCTTAGGCTCCCATTTTATTTTGGTTATGGTGGTTGCTTTATTCTAGACTCCAGTAAAAGGATTTATAAGTTTGATTACAGACTCTCTTGCTCATTTCCAAATTTCTCAATGAGATTTAGAGCTTTTCTTCCAAATGGAGTTCATGCCATCCACCTCATAATATTATCATAAGATATGGAAATAAGATAATGCAATATCATGGGGAAATACCCTGCATAGAGATTCTCCCTCTGTTCTTTGTTGATCCATATTAGGTTTCTTCCTCCAAGCATGTGGTGGTATGTTCCATCTTTATCTCTAGTTTCTAGTTTTATATGAAATATAAAAGTTATGGCTTGGGGAGAGGAAGGGGACATCGGTACTACTTTCAACAATAAAGATTTAAAAGAGTAAAATTATGGATATCTCAAGAAATATTTTATTGAGCCTCTAAACAGTTACATTAAATTATAAGTGCCAGCTAGACTTAAGATGTTATCTCTCTGGAAGGTAATTTAAGAGATAAAATCTTATTGAAGGTAAAGATTAATCTTAATCTTAAGTAAGCACTGTACAGTGAATCTTTGCACTTTCAACTTGCATGACCCTGAACTAATCACTATTTATCCTTGGAGAAAGTATTGCCCCTTCTAAACCTCAAGGTTTTTGGTTTTTTTTGTTTTTTCCTTACTTTAAAACAGTGAACCAAAACTAGATTATCTTTATAGATAAGTACTATCAGCCCTAACATTCTGTAGTTTTTATTGTGGAATATTAAGTATTAATAAACTAAGAATGAAAGTATGACTTACTAAATACAAAAAACAATAGGCAATGTGCTTTAAGCAATCTGTAATTCTCAAAGAATTTCTGAGTTACTATTAATCTCCCTGTTTTATACATGAGGACTTCAAGGTTTAGCAAGAGTGAAGAGGCTTGCCTCAGGTTGGATGGCTGACAAGGAGATGAGTCAAGCTTTGAACTCCCTGTGTCCAAAGCCTTTTTCTTTAAGCCAGAGAACACCACTGCAGTGGAAAGGCCATTTTGCCATCCATGAAATTACACCATTAAGGAGGCCACTGTTTTGTTACAGTTGTCCTCATAGCACCACTTATGATCCCCTAGAGAAAGAGAGGCAGGCATAATGTGCTTTCTTAAAGTCCAGCACCTAAGAAAACAAAGGGATCAAGTGTGTTTTCATTCATGGTTTGTAATGGAGCAGAAGGTAGAAAAAGAAAGAACATTCTGATGTCAGCCCTGGTGTTGCCTGCCTGGCCTTCTTACTGCTTTTTTGGGGCCTAGAGCTGAAACACAACTGAGGCTTAGAGGTTATCTTTAGTTTGACCAAAACTCTTTCTCTGTGGTCAACAGACCAGAGGCTTTGTTCCTTAGAATATTTGATTTGGGTCAGAGCCTCACTGCCTTGAGGGCTGAAGGCTTTAAAGGAGTGGTCATGCAAGGCCTTGTATGAGAGTCATAAGAGGCTTCTCCAGTGCCCATGTTCCTCCTCTAAGGGGGTCTACCACGTGACTAGAAGCGTGCCCAGGGAGGAAAGGTCAGGGGAGAGTCCAAACCGCATGACCAGTGATCTGAAATGTCGGGGGCTAAACCACTTGCCCAGCGATATGCAAAGGGAGAAAAGGTGACCCTGGGGGCAGGTCCTTGTTTTCCTACTTTTGCACTTTGCTAGGTACTCAAACTTTCTGCCATGGGGACCTTCCATACCTGGCCTACTCTGCTCATGCCTAACTGCCTACTTCATACCACAACTCTGAAAAATAGATTAATTTCATAGTGCATGTCCATAGAGAGTAGGCAGATGACTGTCAGAACAAGGCTGGGGAGAAGAGGGGCAGATCTTGAATGTCAGCTCAATCCTCTTCTAGTGAGTTTGTGGAAATCAAATTAAAACACATCACATGGGTCAAACAAACGTTTACTATTAAACAAAAGGCTCCTATAGTGCTTTCCAAACTGTTCTTCAGCTGGGAATATGATTTTTTATCTTGTGATGCATTTAGAAAAAGTTGATCTCACTGTACTGATAATTGTGTAAGAAATTTAACTTCCCCTGGGATTATATGTGGGAAATCTAAAAATAATAGCAATAGCATAAAATAATTACACAAAATTTTATTTGTACAAGGGAAATGTTTTAGTGTTTTGATAAAACTGTCTATAGACCTGCCTACTGGAAAGTTAAATATTCTCCATATTTGTTCTGCAACTCAGGAGTCGTACTATTGCTCCCTGTCTTATATAATAGCATGGAAATTCAGAGTAAAGACCTAAAAACAAATTGCCCAAACCTCAGAAACAGTCAATCAGGGTAGTCAACTTTACTTCTTTTAGACAAAATTAAATGTGTATAATGATATGAGCATATGTTAAACAAAAACCTTCCAGGCAGAAAGTTTTTCTGAAAGGTTTATTGAGCCATATACTGGCCAGAAAAAGAACCAGGCTCTGGGGCATGCGGTCTGAACCACCAGCACTAAGGCTAAGTGGAGATAACAACATGTTCACCAGCCTGGAGCTGACGGGGCTTTTGTGTACAGTGAGTTTGGGGAAGAAAAGCATAAGTTGCTTTGAAAGAATTTACATTGCCTATAGGTAATGAGAGTGGGAGTAGGTGAAGCAGGGCTGGTTCTAGAATAGGTGCATACTCTGTAAGGAAGAAATCTTCACTCTTTTTCGGTTGGTTGTGGGCCACAGTCCAGAAAGTTCACACATAAGCAGAATGCAGGATCGTCTGGTGGTTGGCTGTTTTCCCTAGATAATTGGGGAAATAGCCTCCTGAAAGGTAATTCACAGTTTGAACACATTCTGGAACAGAACCAGACTTTTATATTTTACTTTTTATTAAATTTATTAGAATGGCATTGTTTATTAAAATTATATAGGTTTCAAGTGTACAATTCTATACTACATCATCTGTATATTGTATTGTGTGTTCACCACCCAAAGTCAAGTCTCCTTCCACACTATTTATCTTCCCTTTACCCACGTCTACCTGGCCCCTCCCTTTTTTCCCTCTGGTAATCACCATACTGTTTTCTGTGTCTATGAGTTGGTGGGTTTTTTTGCTTAATCCCTTCACCCTTTTCACCCAGCCCCCTACCCTCTCCCCTCTGACAGCTGTCGGTCTGTACTCTGTATCTATGAGTCTGTTTCTGTTTTGTTTGTTTGTTTGTTTTGTTCATTACATTCCACATATAAGTGAAATCATATGGTAGTTGTTTTTTCTGACTGGCTTATTTCACTTAGCATAATACCCTCCAGGTCCATCCATGTGGTCACAAAAGGTAAGATTTCCTTCTTTTTAACAGCTGAGTAAATGTACCACATTGTGTAAATGTACCACAGCTTTTTTTATCCACTCATCCACTGATGGGCACTTGCACTGCTTCCTAATATTGGCTATTGTAAATAATGCCGCAATTGAATAAGGCATGCAAACAGACATATAGATCAATGGAACACAATAGAGGGCCCAGAAATAAGCCCATGTTTTTGTGATCAATTAATATTTGACAAAGGAGGCAAGAACATACACTGGAGTAAAGACAGTCTACTCAATAGATGATGTTGGGAAAATTGAACAGATAAGTGCAAAAAATGAAACTAGACCATCTTCTTGCACCATACACAAGAATAAACTGAAAATGGATTAAAGACTTAAATGTTAGACTCAAAATCATAAAAATCCTAGAAGAAAATATGGGCAGTAAAATCTTGGACATTTCTCGTAGCAATATTTTTCTGATCTATCTCCTTGGGTGAGGGAAACACAAGGAAAATATAAGCAAATGGGACTACATCAAACTAAAAAGTTTTCCCATAGCAAAGGAAACCATCAACAAAATGAAAAGACAAACCACTGAATGGGAGAACATATTTGCCAATGATTCATCTGATAAGAAATTAATTTCCAAAATACATAAAAAAACTTATACAACTGAACACCAGGAAGACAAATAATCCAATTTAAAAATGGACAAAGGACCTAAATAGACACTTCTCCAAAGAGGACATACAGATGGCCAATAGGCATATGAAAAGATTCTCAAAGTCACTAAGCATCAGAGAAATGCAAATGAAAACCACTATGAGATACCGCCTTATACTCACCAGAGTGGCACCATCAATAAATCAGCAAACAACAAGTGCTGGCAAGGATGTGGAGAAAAGGGAGCCCTAGAGCACTGTTGGTGGGAACGCAGATTGGTGTAGCCATTGTGAAAAGCGGTATGGAGTTTCCTCAAAAAATTAAAAATGGAATTGCCTTACGGCCCAGTGATTCCATTTCTGAGAATGTACCCAAAGAAACCCAAACATTGATTTGTAAGAACATTTGCTACCCTATGTTCCTAAGCAGTCATTTGTTGGTTTCTGCCTGGAGCTATAACTGCTTGACCTCTCTTGCCTCTCCCTTACACTCTCTGGACTGCTGTAATTTAATTTAGGATGTCTCGCAATTGTTTCATTATCACTTAAATATTAGTATCAAACTTCTTAAGGCCACAGAACATTCGGAGCTGAAAGAGACCATAAAGGGGATCAAAAATTCGTAGCAAATGAGATGTCAATATAAAGCGTAAATCTCTGAAGAAAAACAACTTCTTTGCCATTTTAAGTTGTCCCAATTCTCTTCCACCGTATCCTCTTATTACATCACCCCTCTTAAAGTAAGTAATCCCTGCCCTCCTCCATTCACATCAGCACGTCTAGGATGTCTCTTCTTAGAATGTGACAGTGTCTGTGCCCCCGTTTGGAGGCTGGAATGGGACCCAGCTGCCGTCCAGCCGCCGTCCCCTGGGTCGGCCGCCCGGGCGAGCACTTGCGAGCAGAGTCTCTGTCCAGCCCCTTAGTCAATGCCAAATGAAAACAGTATGAGACTGTTTCCATTACTGTGTTTTCTCCATTCTAAACCTAAGACATTACTTTTCTGATGTGTAGGGTGCCTTCAGTTTGTTTTAATATCTCATGCCTATATCTTAAACTTCTTTTGGGATTAACTCATTTAAACTCTGAGGCATATATTGACTTAAAATGTAATTAGCTGTTGATTAACCTCATTTATTTTTGTGGAAGATTTTATGCAGTTTAATTGATATTTAATTCTAACCCCCAAACATTATTTTTAAGAGGACATAAATCTTCTGGACAATTTTAAATTGATTCAAAGTACTTTACATTTTAATAATTAAAAAGCACTATCTCAATTTGGTTAAAGATAACCTATTTTCTACATATTACATATCTTCTAATTAGAGAATCAATATGCACTTTTGGCTGAAAAAAGGATAGGATAAAAAAAAATTTTTAACTCACATATCTAAAACAAATTGTAAAAGTTGTGCTTTATATTCACCAGGAAACTACATTTTTAATAATCTCTTCCAGTATAAATTACCATAAAAACACCACGCAGTGCAATAGAGATCAATTTCATGTTATTATTACAATATTGTAAGGTGTTGTTGTTGGGTATTATTTTTGTCAATTTAGAGATAAAGAAATTAAGGTCATGCAGTTCCCCAAAGTCACCCAGTTCAAATGGCAGAACTAGAGCTTCTAATATGAAGGCAGATAGTAATCTTTCCATTATATCAATATGACCTATGAAAGCCTACCCTAGAGAGTCACCCATAATGAGAAATTAATTTCAAATATTCGTCTGGATGGTACTTCACAGTACATGATTCAGCCAACAATATAATGTAGATTATAACTCATTGTCATTGTGTTTTTCAGTTAGAAATTCAATTAGAGTCCCTTGGTTTGTGCCCAACTATCTTGAGTCACTTATTCATTCAGTTTCTTTATTCCTCCCCCATTCTGAACCTATAGATTCTCTAAATGTTCAAATATTTCTCCCAATTTCATCTTCCAATATACACAGCTTTGTAACCCCTTTGCAGGATGAACCTTCAAAGGCCATGTCTGTTTCTGAGCTCTCACCCCCATGCAATTACATCTTTTCACAGGTCATTCTCATAGACCACTATGCTATTCTGTGCCTTCTTAGGCTGGCAGGCAATTGGAGCAGGAGAGATGACTCTCGAGATATATATATATATATATAGATTTTTATATATATATATATATAAGATTTATATATATATATATAAAAGATTTATATATATATAAATAAATAGTGTACATGTGCATTTTACTAGGGAGCAGATCTTAGATTTTAACAGTTCCCTGGAGGAAAAGTGACCTCTTTATTATTCCAGAAAACACTTAATTTCAACTAAATTGCAATCCAGGTTTTGCCATGGGCTCATGTTGGGGACCTGAAGATAACAGTTCTTCAACAAATATATAAAGAGGTTTGGAGAAGAAATATAAAAGGTAAAAGAAGGAAGGGAGAAGGCTAACCTTTTTCACTTATTCAAAAATATTTCTTGAGTACCTACTGTGTGAGAGAATACACTTGTGTGCAAATTATTTTCAAAAACATCTAATTCATTAGTAATTAATATGTTTAAATTGAATATTTACTAATAAATAGAACCTTCTAATGTGACTTTATTAATCAGTTTAAAAACTGATACGGGGGGGAAAAATCTTAACAAACAAGGACTGAAGGTTACAAAAAAAGTGATAGTTAAAAATGAGCTCCCTGAAACCGGGTTCTGGCAAACAATCCTCAGAGGTAGGAGGTGCAGCTGTGCATTTATGCCTGAAATCACTATATCAGCTAATTTTAGACGGTACTTATCAGTAATGACGGTATCTCATTGTTCTCAGTTTTTTAATTCTATATTATTCATGATTCCTGCTGTGACAGTTAAATTGTTCTCAAATTTACCATAGTCAAAAAAGTTTAAAATTACACATGTGTATAATTTTGTTTCTAGAACTTTGGAAAATTGATGATGGTGATGATGGAAAGCTTACTCCTGACTTTTGACAAGTTTAGATTGGACCACTGCCAAAAAAGATTTTCGAAGTGCATAATACCAGTATTTTTTATATACTCAAGGAGATGGCTTTAACATATGTCATGAAGTCCTCAATACACTGGAAATAAATTAGACTATTTTTGTGTATTATTAATGTTGCTATTACTATCATTATTTGTTACTATTTTTAGGTTGTATTTTAATGAACAAAGCAAAATACTAACCTAGAAGACTAAAATTTTCCATCTTATTATGTTTCATCTGGAGAGTTTAGCTAATAGTAGTACTAGTTTTACTTAACTTTGCAAATGTTTTGTTCGTTGCCTGTTTAGCCCACCAGACTGCACACAACGTGAGGGATAATATCTGTGTTATTAAGCCTTGCATTCCCAGCATCCCAGGTCAGTACCTATTATATAATAGGTACCTAAAAAACATTTGTTGAGTGAGTGAATGCTTCTGTATCTTTCTTCTATAGATAAGTCTATGATTAAGTTCATCTTTAAAATTTCTAGAAATATTGACAAAGATATATCTGTATAATCAAAATTTTACATGAAGAAAGTACTTTTAAAAAAATGTTCCTACTGTGTGATTAAACTTCAGTTAATATATCTTCTTCCCCACACTAGAATCTAGGATGCTTGAAGGCATGCATTTTTTTCTGTTTTATTCAATGCTCAATCCTCAGTATCTAGATATGCTTAGCATAGAGTAGGAGCTTAATAAATATTTGTTAAATACATTAATGGGTGAGTTTCAAGAGCATCATTATCTGGCTCTGTTAGGCATGGCATTATATGCAGATAATACCTATAAAATTCATTATTTCAAATTTATTTAAGGACATGACAGGCATTTTACTGAATGCTGGGGATACTATTTTTTTTTATTTAAAATTTCATTCCTATTTTGAGGATCAAGAAACTCAGCTGTGTTATCACAGTTGGTCAAGTTGTACTTGAAATTTTCTAAATCAGAAGGTTTAGGCGATTTCTCAGGAAGGATATAATAAAATGAAAAGCGTACTTAGGAAAGATCTATTTGACATAGTCTGCTTGCTTTTTAATTCAGGTTTTAAATTTTTGAAGTCCAGTATAAATTTTTCATTTCTAAATCTTTTATTAGAATATAGAATAATTCCTGGCATAGATATTCACAACGTATTTATTTAATATATGTTATCTATCTGGCATACTGTTAGGGTCTTTTTCTCACTAATTAAATCCTCAAAATACCTGTATTTTACAGAACAATAAAGTTAATCTCAAAATAGTCATGTAACTTGCCCAAACTTACACAGCAAATAGGAAATAAAGACAGGATTGAAGGTAAGGCCCAAATTACCATTTTCTTTTTCTTGCCCCATGGTTCAACTCAGTAAATATCTACTTACTTTATTTGGGCTTATTTAACTGGTGAGTAATCAGAAATAATTAATATCTAAGATCCATATTTATTGATAAAGATATATAAAATATTTCTTATTTAATCTTCTCAATAATTCTGACAAATAGAGAGTATTTTTTTCCACATAAAGAAAAGAGACTCAAAGAAATTAGTCTATTTGACAAAGAGATAAAAGACTAGGCTCCAATTTTGGGTGTTTGAGTTAAAATCCATTCTCTTTCTACAGTATTAGTCTAGTTCTGACACAGGAAATCAACTGCAAAGCTAGTGCAATAATTCAGGTGCGGGAAAAAAATGGCTAGACTGTAGTAATGGAGCGGTAAAGACATGAAATAAGGGTGACGGCTCATCATGTGGATTTGCTGGGAATGTCTCAGTATGACTCAAAGTAGGGTAAGGCTCAGTACATCACAATGACTTCCCAGAAGCCTCAGACACAATTTAATGAAAAAAATCTACTTGCTAATTATTGTTCCAATCCCCCTGTCCTATCCTCATTACAGCCCCCCATGCGCTCCAAAGCTTGTTGCATTCAGCACACCGCATTTAAATTCCTTAGTGGATATCGTCGCCTTTTTTCATTCTCAAGATACAATAGTTTTAAATGAGCCTATAAAAATAGCATACACATTACATCATAAGCTCGTAAAAAGCAGCAAAACCTACTATTTTACAGCTTATTTCAGGTATGCTTCAGGGAGAAGTAGAAAGTCCTGACCTTTAATTTGATCCCTCTCTAAATCTAAACTTACTCTCAATTTCCCACGTAACATGCCTAAATGGTCTATAGGCCAATAATGATTTACCTTGTAGTGATATCAATCACATCCCTGGTACTGTTTTAGCCTTTGGAGAAACAAAGTGAATAAAACATAGTTGTTGCCCATAGGAAACGACTAGCCCCTTAGATGGTCCAGTAAACAAGTAGATTTGATAGAGACGGTGAGGCCCTTGGGGACATACTGAGAGGTCACCGGCAGGAGGCAGGAGGGAGGAGCCAGTGGCTGCCTGTCGCCTAATCTTCGCTCTCAAACCTAGAGCTGGCTTTTCACTCATTGTACATAAACCTGGTCACGTCTTCCCCAGTTAAATTATAGTAAAGGTTTCCCATCATATAAATTTGATTTTACAAGATAGGAAATCCTATATAAATTCTGGTCCAGGACCACCTCTCATTTCTCTTTTTTTTTTTTTCATTATTATAAAATATATACACATTAGCCATATTACAAAAATGTACAGTTCAACGATGTCACATCCCTGCCTCTCCGACTTCACACAGCATTTTACTTCTGTCTGAAATGCTCTTCCTCTTTTTTCTGTATAACTCCAAGTTAAATATTCTTGTAACTCTTTTAGCTAATCTGCATCTAATTTTAGCTCAAGACTCACATTTTCCAGAAATCCTTCCTGACCCTAGACTGTGATTTCAGTGCACATACCCAGCGTGTTCCCTAAACCGTATGTTTTTGAGGCTTTCTAACACTGAATTGTTGAATTCGTTTTCTATGCCGCATAATAAATTAGCACAAATTTAGCAGTTTAAAACAAGCTGCATTTATCTAACAGTTTCCGTGGGCTCAGGATCAGGGCCCAGCTAAGCTGGGTGCCTATGCAAAGATATAATCAAGTTTTCAAGAAAGGCTGTGTTTTCATCAGGAGGTTCAATGGGAAAAGGATCTCCTAAGAATCTTCAGTTGATTGGTATAATTCATTTTCCTGTGGCGGCACAATTCATGGCTGCTTACTTCTTCAGACAGCAACGGGAGCAAGGTTCCAGAGCCAGTCTAGCGGTTGGAAGGAGTCCCATGTAACATGATGTAATCGTGTGTCACATCCTGTCACCGTGTTGTATTTTGCTGGTTGAAAGCAATCCACAGGTCCTGCCCACACTCAAAGAGAGCGGATTATACAGGGTGTGAACACCACGATTTGGGTATCCTGGGAGCCACCTTAAAGTTTGTCTGCCACAATAGCCATCGCTGATTTATAAGCCTGTTTCCTCTGCTTGACCACAAGCAACTTCATCTCAAGGAGCATGCCTGACCTGACTTTGCATGCCCAGTAACTAGCACTCAATGTTTGGTACATGACACACTTAAAATTTGATTCACCCACTGAAGGTCCACATCTGACACACATTATTTTATGACATGTTGTTAAAGGAAATAGGACAAACTCATTACATGATTCTTTCCTAAAGCAATAGCATTTGGTTGTAATTCTTATAGCCATTTTAAAAAAGGATCTGCAACAAAGTTTGTATATTTACTAGGAAAGGAAGCAAACTTAAGTAATCTGAGCTGATGAATGAACAGAAAGTCTATGCCATATTAAGATATAGTCAATTTATTTACATATATTTCAGAAAATGCATTTTGGAAGATCTTAATTTTAAGTACTTCTTGCTGTCCAAAACAAAAAGATTGTGGCTATACAAAATTAAAGGCAATTTATTTCCCATAAATGTATTTTTAAAATACTGTAACATCTAAAAACTAATGAATATAACATTATGATAATAGATGGTAATGTGTTATAGATAAAATTAACCCTTTGCCTCATTTCTTGCTTACCACTATGATAATGTTATGTCTGAGATCTTTAGAAATGGAGCCTCTCACTACTGTGTGTGTATGTGTCCTGGACAGCACTGGGCGTGGGGGCAGAGGGCCTGGTTCTCACCTGCTCTGGAGTGAATATGAATATTCTTTAACATGAGTTGGGGCCCAAGCCTAGGGGCTGTTCTGTGGGTGGTGATGGGGGGGACAGGCAGGACCCAGGGCAGCTGAAAGGTAGAGGGAATCCCTGGGTTTCCTTGTTTCACCCAGGGGTGGGTGGGGTGAGTTACTGGGGGAAGGAGGGCTCAACCACAGGTGGAAAGATGACAGGAGCAAAGCCTATGATTTAATACTTACTCTGTGCCTACCTGGAAAGGGGGCTAGCAAGGGGGGGCTGAGGGTCAAACTCTTCTATTCTAGGGGAGTGGGGCTCAAGGCCACGGCTGCTCTGAGAGCTGGAGTTCAGGGACAGGAGTGGGGGCTGCTCCTTCTGGTGATGGCTGTGCAGAAAAACCTTTGTGGATTGACTCTCATCAGATTTGCAGACTTGGAGCCCACCCTGAATCCCATACCTTCCTTGGAGTAGGGCTGGGCCCCCACTCCAGAGGCTGGAGGCTTAGATGCAGAACCCCATCATCTCACAGAGGGGGCTGAGGAGACATACAGCCCTGGGTATTTCTCCTTTCCTCAGATGTGGCCAGGGCATGTCAGGGTCTTCCCTGCCTCAGGGCGAGGCTTGAGTTGAGGAGAGGGAGGAGGGTGGTGGTCAGGCTTCACCACGGCTCTGCTAGAGGTGGATAGACTGGATGGAGTTCAAGGCCCTTTCTGTTCCTGTTCTAAATAAATACTCCCCTTTTGAACAAAAAACAAAACAAAAGATAGCAGCAATACTATGCATTCTTACTAACTACTTGGAAAAGAGATGCTATGCATTTATTATCAGAAATTAGCTACCTATAGAATATTTAGTTGCCATAGCAATTTAGGCAATTAACACGCTTGGTTTGTATTACACAGCTGCTAAAGGAGATTCATGTATCTGAGAAGACAGAAATGTAAATCATGCTCTAAGGCTGTCCTGTATGCTCCAGAGGGGAAAAAAAACATTATTTTGCAGAATCCTTCTCTGATAAATTAGCTAATTAAAAGTTGTGTTGATGGATTTTAAATGCTTACATATACACTTCAGGCAAAATGATACCTTTTACGAGAACAGAGTCTACATTCTGAATTTGCATTTACAGTATAAGAGGCTCAGGTTTAAAATGTAGTTACAGTTAAGTAATGTCAGTATAGTAATGCAGTCAACCCAAGAAATTAATTCCCTTGATTTGTCATTAAAATGTGCACAATGGTAGCTGTGAGGTCAGCTGATGTCAGTCACTCTGCTTCCAGGCAGCAGAACTGAATGTGCTTGGGCTCTAGGGATTTCATTTATAGGTGAGGGGACCACCTGACAAAAATTTTCACAGAGCTGAAAGCCTCAAATAATTGACTACAGTTCATAATAATTTTGCTGTACAGAAAGCAGTTGCTTTATAAATATCCCATTCATTTTTATTAATGAATATTTATTGATTATGTCCTGTGTTAGGTAGTGAATACTTAGTGTTTACTACATATCAGGTACAAAATTAAGTGCTTTAATGTTACATTACTTTTCAGAATAATCTTATAAAGTACACTGCCATTATCATGCCTATTTGTCAGATAAGAAAATCTAGGCTTGAGACGGTTAAATGACTTGTTCAGGGTACTACATTGCCTAAATAATGGAACCAGAATTTTAACTGTATTCCTCTGACTACAGAGCACATGTCTCTCAATATTATGCAGAAATGCCTTGCCACAACTAACACATCACGGAACTAAATAATTTTAGTTTCATTGTTTCAGGCTCTTTGGAGGCACCTTCTCTGTCTTTCAGTTTTGGCTTTCTGCCCTTTGTTTCTCTAATCTTCCAATGAACATGTAAGCCCCTAATTCTGTTTTCCTGATTTGAAAAACTTAAAAACAAATTTAATCAACAAATGCACCCCAGGACCTTTGGAATGAAAAGTACAGGTAGCCCTGTTTAGATTTCAACTTATCCTGGAGAACTTAGGACTTTCTGAATGCATCAGTGTGTAGCACTCAAATAGACAACTACATAGGCAATGAAAATATGAGACAGAGTTGGAAAAAAATGTAAATAATTACTTTATTCCGTTTACATTTATTTTGTGGCAAGTCTTTAGTGTCTTAACCTAAAGGATATTCCAGACATCTTGACAAAACTGGTGGAAGAAATATTGCAAGGTAGGAACTGTGCCTAGTCCCTTAAAACTCGGCACGAGGTAAATAGTGCATTAATAAGCTAATCTGGCCCTGCTGACAAGGTATATTATTGAGGGAATATGAGGGTGGTATGAGTGAAGGAAACAATGTGTCCTTGGTTAGCCATATGTGTCAATAGTTGCAAACTCTTGATTTAGTATGTCAGTGGTAAAAATAATAAAATGTTTCCTAATGTGTCCAGAAAGAATTACTTTGCTCTGTGTCCATAACATACTAAGAAAAGAAAAAAAAGAAAAACATATTTTTCTATAAATAACAATAGCATCAACTTACTGAACACTTACTATGTACTAGACATACTGAGAGCTAATGGTGCATTATCTATTTGAGTATTAGCTAATTTGGCAGAGAAGGATTCTGTAAAATAACGTTTTTTTCCATCTGGAGCATACAGGACAGCCTTAGAGCATGATTTACATTTCTATTTCTCAGATACATGAATCTCCTTTAGCAGCTGTGTAATAAAATACTCAAATACTCAAATAGATAATACCTCATCATTCCATTATGAGGTATTTTTTATTCCAAATTTACAGATTAAAGTTAGTGAATGTGGTGGCATTTTTGCTTACCAGGCTATCATCCTCCACTCCCAGATCACCAGCAACCATTGAGACAGAAACCTTCATTTAAGGTGTGGCCTGATGGGTTAACATATCTCTAGTTTTCCAATAATTATGGATCATTGCAACTGTGTATTTTGACCAGTTTCACAAATCATCAAAGAATTGCCTCAGGCTTTATGTGTTCCCCTAGAAATGTCTCAGAGCTGGAGTGACCTTTGGAGCAACATCTTTCAACAATATTTAAAATCAGATGCTATAGCCACCTGGGGCAAGGGATAGAGAGCAGATGGGGCAAGTAGCAGGCAGACCTAAAAGCCTGGGAAAACTGAGGCTGAGGAAGAAGATACATAGGAGAATTAGGGCTTTGAAGGGCTTCTGCATCTACCATGGAACTAGAGGGCCACATTCATATACAGGGATGGCTACATGCCCAGAAAAGACCTGAGAGAACCCTATGCTTGTTCCTCGGGCTGCACTGGACAAGCAAAGGAAGAGGTTAGGGCAGTGTTGTAGGTCTTGGCTAAGCATTAAAGGAATGCCATAGCTCAAAGGCAATCTACAAAGAAAAAGAGAGTATTTTTTGCTGTTTTACTTTTCTTTTTGGATCCAGAAGTTTCAAGAAATTTTCGTCAGATCATTGGCTGACTGCTAAGCTAATAGAATAGAGACTTTAGTGGCCACATATGAAAAGAAATACAAAAATAGTTTGGAAAAGCCACTGAACAAATAGATGACTGCAGACAGTGCAAAGCTAGTGAGGATGGGGAAAGGAGGATCTGATTTTTGACATTATCATATTATAAAATTCAAATTTTTCCATTTTTAACAAAAAAAAATTCTGAGACTAGGAAATTGGAGCCTATTAACAGAAGAAGAAAAAAAAAGAAATTGCAGAAACCATCCTCGAAGAAGCTCAGACATTGGACTTACTAGACAAAGATTTTAATCAATTGTCTTAATGATGTTTAAAGAGTTAAAGTAAACCATTGGCAAAGAATCAAAGCAAAACAGGAGGATAATTACAGAACACACTAATTTATAAAACTAATAGAGAATATCAATAAAGAAATAGAAATTGTAAAAAAGAACCAAATAGATATTCTGAGCTGAGAAGTACAAAGCTGAAATTACTTCAGGTGTTCAGCAGCAGACTGGAGCATGCAAAAGAAAGAATTAGCGGACTTAAATATAGATCAACTAAAATTATCCAGTCGGAGAAGTAGAAAGATAAATAATGGGGGGGGGGGGGGGGGAATGAACAGAGCCAATGGACCTGTGAAACATCCTCATAATTAACAACATAGGCATTATGGAAGCCCCAGAAAAAAGAAGAGAGAGAGAGGAAGAAGCAGAAAGAATATTTGAAGAAGCAATGGTCAGAGACTTCCAAATTTGATGAAATAATAAATCTACATATCAAAAAAGTCAAGAATTCTACATATGATGAACATAAAAATATTTACACTGAGACATTATAATCACACTTTCAAAAGAAAAAGACAAAAAGAGAATCTTCAAAGCATCAAGAGAAAAGCAAGGGATATTAAATGAAATTAACAATCAGTTACTCAGTGGAGACCATGGAGGGCAGAAGCCAGTAGATGACATACTTAAAAAGCTGAAAAACAAAAACTGTGAACCAAGAAGTATATGTTCAACAAAACTATTTTTCAAAAATGAAGATAAACTGAGACATTCCCAGATAACAAAAGCTCAGAGCATTTGTTGCTATTATACGTACTCTACAAGAAATGATAAAGGTCGTCCTTCAAGATAAAATAAAAGAACAGTAGAATAAATCCATATAAAGAAATAAAGAATAACATGTGGTGATTGCTGGAAGGGGGGGGGGAGAAGGAGGAGGGAATGGGGGGATAAATGGTGATGATGGAGACTCGACTTGGGGTGGTGAGCACACAATTCACTGTACAGATGATGTGCTGTAGAATTGTGCACCTGAAACCTGTATAATTTTATCCACCACTGTCACTAAAAAGGAAATTCAATAAAAGGAACATTCAATAAAAAGGAAATAAGAAAAAGAATAAAGGCAAAGGTAACCATATAATTAAACTAAAAATCCAGTATTATTATATTTTTGGCTTATAACTCCTTTTTTCTATATGATTTAAAAAACAAATGCATACAACAATAATTATACATCCATGTCAACAGGCACACAGTGAACAAAGATGTAATTGGTGATAGTGAACGCATAAGGGAGGAAACAGAATTGCATAGGAACAGAAGTGTATATGCTCTTGAAGCTAAATTTCTATTAATTCAAACCAGCTTTTGATACAGTTAGGATGTTATTTTAATACTCGTGGTAACCCCTGAGAAAATAACTAAAAATAGAGAGAGAAAAGAAATAGAGGAAGAAATCAAAATGGTACACCAGAAAAAGTCAATTAAATACGTAAAAAGCATTAGTGGGAGAATTGAACAAAAAATGATATAATGCGTAAAGGAAATAGCAGCAGTAAATAAAAACAAATGGCAGGAGTAAGTCCTCTCATCAGTAATCACTATAAATATAAATAGGTCAAACTCATCATTTAATGATTAAAAGGCAGAGATAAGCATAATGGTTTTTTAAAAAATGATCCAACTATATACTGTCTAAAAGAGACTCACATAAAATCCAAATATACAAGTAGATTGAAACTGAAAATCAAAAGAGATATTTCATGGACTTAGAAACCAAAAGAAGGTTGGGTGGCCACACTAATACCAGAAAAATTACTTTAAGTAAAAATATTGTCACAAGAGGGCATTGCATATAGATAAAATTGTCAATCCATCAAGAATTTATAGCAATTGTGAACACACTCAAAAATAAATTGGACTACATTAAAATTAAATACTTTTGTGCATCAAAGGGCAGTATCAAGAAAGTTAAAGACAATTCACATAATAGGAGAAAACATTTGCAGATCGTATACCTGATGATCTAATATCCAGAATATATGAAGACTCTAACAACTCAACAACAAAACACCAACCGCCTAATAAATATAAGCAAAGGACTTCAATGACTTAAGTAGATATTTTCTCCAAAGAAAACATATAAATGGCCAACAAGCGGATGAAAAGATGCCCAACATCATATAGCCATTAGGCAAAAGCAAATAAAAACCACAGTGAGATAATACTTTACATCCATTAGAATAACTACCAAAAAAAATGGAAAAGGTCATGTATTAGTGAGAATGTGGACAAACTGGAATCTTTCTACACTTGCTGATAGAAATGTAAAATGATGCGGCCACTGTGGAAAACAGTTTGTTAAACACGGAATTACCATATGCTTCAGCAATTCCACTCCTGGGTACATACCCAAAAGAATTGAAAACAGATGTTCAAACAAAAACTTGCACGTGCATGTTCATAGCAGCACTATAGCCAAATCAAGAAAATCAAGTAAATGAACCGAATGTCTGTGGACTGATGAATGCATAAACAACACATGGTACATCGGTATAATAGAATATCATTCAGCCATAAAAAGGAAAGGAGTGCTTTTAAATACTGCGACATGAATGAACCTTGAAAACATTAGGCTAAGTGGGAGAAACCAGACACAAAAATCCACATGTTGTATGATTCTGTTTATATGATGAATATCCAGAAGAGGCACATCCACAGAGACAGGAAGCAGATGATGGTTGCCAGGGCCTGGAGTGGGGGGAAAGGAGACTGCTTAAAGCCTGTGGCTTTCCTTCTGAATTGATGAAAATGTTCTGACACTAGATAGTGGTGATGGTTGTGCAACATTGTAAGCGCACAAAATGTTGCTAAAAGTAAACTTGTATTATGCATAGTTTACCACAATAAAAAGTATTTAAAGCAAGTTAGAAGAAAAAAAGTAATTTGATAATTTCTTAGAGGAAGGGAGCATGGAGATATCGCTGATTCAAAATAAGAATTAAAAAATGAGCCCTATTACTTATTAGCTGGCACCATCTACTTACAGTATATTTTATGGGGATTAAGTAAGACAAAAATATGTAAAAAATTACCAGTGTAGAACTTGGCCCATAGCATATTTTCTATACATATTGATTAAATCTAAACTTTTTTAGTTAAAGATATTTTGGTCATTTTTATATAATTATCAAGTTATTTAATAGAGCAAATGAATTACATGTACTGACTCTGGAGTCACTGACATTGCCCAAATTTAAATTGGGCTCTTCTTATTCTGTAATCTTCAGAAAATTTGCTTTACATTTCTCTTCCTCAGTTTGCTGATTTATAAAATTAATATAATCATTTTATGAATGATTTATGAGTAATGAGAATTAGGGTAGGAAAATGTAGAACAGATTTTAACACAATTCTAGGCTCTTAAATCATCATTCAATAAATAATAATAATAATAATAAATTTATTCCTATTGTCACATCTCACTCCTGCTTTGTGATAAACAGAGACAATGAAAATAATTCAAACTCTGAATGAGAAGATATATTATTTATTTAATTAAAAAATTTATATCCTTCCTGTCCCATTCCAAATGGGAAACTGTCCTTCCTATCTGGTGTCCATACCTTCTGTTTTGCTTCCTGACACATATTATCCCCCTCTTTTTTTTCGTCTTTAGCTTTATAATCAAGTGACATAGCTTGTCCATATTTTTTAAAAAATATATTTTATTGACTTCAGAGAAAAAAAGGGAGAGGGAGAGAGAGATAGAAACATCAATGATGAGAGAGTCATTGATCGGCTGCCTCCCGCACGCCCCTCGCTGGGGATCGAGCCCGCAACCCGGGCATGTGCCCTGACCGGGAATCGAACCCCGATCTCCTGGATCCTAGCTTGATGCTCAACCACTGAGCCAGGCCAGCAGGGCAGTTTGTCCATATTTTTATTTCCCTTGTTCTTCAGAGAAATATCCATCGTTATTCCTTCTCAAGGATCATGCATTAACTCCATTTTGCCTGGCACAAGTTCATAAATTACTGCTTGTTTAGGAGAGAGCATAAGACATGAACTAGTAGATATTTTAGTCCTGATGTTCTGCAGCTTTCTTGAAATATGGTGAGTAAAATAATTTTTGCTATGTTCAAACTTCTAATTGGGAAAAGAAAACAATGATACTTCAGATGCTTTACTTATATCATTTCTGCCATCTGGGTGTCATGTAGAACTAGACAATGAATCAGAACGATTTGTTCCAAAAGCATGTGCGTAGATCCTTGGGTTGCTGAAATTTCTCAATAGGCCAACTGGGAAAATAATTTAATAATGCTCCTGAAGTTGTTGAAATTTGGCTCCTCACTAGACTCCTTGCAGAGAAATATATTTATTTCTAAGTCCTAAGAAAACAAAAGTCTTGTCAGTACATGCCTAGAAAAATATAATATTTGACCATGCCCCAGGCAAACAAGATTGCATATTCAATGTTTGCCAAACAAATTCTTGAATTTTACTTTAAGTAATAAGGAAAAGAAGCTAATGTGTTTATAATTGTTTTTTTAAATGGGGACATGTAAATAAAATACAGTGTTATGAGAAAAGTGACACATGACAAGTCTGCTACATATTCCCTGAGCATCAGAGAAAACGGCTGATAATTTAAGAAAAATATATACCCTCAATAATAAAAAGAAAAGAAAAGCAAAATACTATACTATTTTGCATGATAATTACTGACTATGATTTTTAAGTGATATTATGGAGAATTTTCTAATATACAAAAATAGACAAAATGTCATGAACTCTCAAGCAGCCACTACCCAGCTTCAGCAGTTTCTGAACCATGCACATTATTTCATCTCTGCTTTCATCATCACACTTTGTTGAAGCAAATTTCAGCCTTAAAATCATTTCATTAAAAGTTTTCTGTTATGTACCTCATTTTTAAGCATAAAGTCAATGTCATCATCTAAACTAAAATTAAAAATAATTATATAATAACCAGCTGTATTCAAATTTCCAGTTATCTCAGAAATGTATTTTCTTTTTTTCTTTTTAAATATATTTTTATTGATTTCAGAGAGAGGAAGGGAGGGAGAGAGAGAGAGAGAGAAACATCAATGATGAGAGAGTCATTGATCGGCTGCAGCCCGCAACCCGGGCATGTGCCCTGACCGGGAATCAAATCCCGATCTCTTGGATCCTAGGTCGATGCTCAAGTGCTGAGCCACGCCTGGCTGGGCAGAAATGTATTTTCTTAATTGTATTTGTTTGAATCAGGATCCAAATAAGGTTCACACATTGCAGTTGGCTGATTTGTCCACAAGTGTTAAAATCCATTTCTTTAATTTCTTGAATTTATTTGTTGATACAAAGATGTAAAGCACTATATGATGAGTAAGTTATAAGACTACAGGGGTTTTTTGGTGTGTTTTGTGCATTCTTGAATCCCCATTTTAGAAGATCCCTGGAATATAGGAAACACTCAATAAATATTTGTTGAATGGAATTGAGATATGCAATCCTAAACATTGTTTGTAGGGGTATAAATTGTTCACATATTAGCATAAAGTGAAAAAACAAATATATGTATTTAATCTTATACACATGATTGTATTTTATAATTCTACACATATTAGGATAACTATATTACCCATTTGTCCAGGAAATTCCAATG
Source organism: Miniopterus natalensis (assembly GCF_054644295.1). Taxonomy (NCBI): domain Eukaryota; kingdom Metazoa; phylum Chordata; class Mammalia; order Chiroptera; family Miniopteridae; genus Miniopterus; species Miniopterus natalensis. The sequence goes on from NC_142091.1 coordinate 27,658,281, forward strand.
TTTACTTGTACAGTGGTTTCCTTGTACAATGTTTACTTGTACAGGCAGTTTAGTATGTGTCATTATAAAAGTATCCCAGTTAAGACAAATTTTACAAATATGTGGAGATTAAAGAACATGTTTCATAACAATGAATGGTTTAAAGAAGAAATCAAAAGATAAATCAAGTAGTATCTTGAGACAAAAATAGAAACGTTGCCAAACCAGTCCCTAGAGAGAAGTATATTGTGATATACGCCTTTTTAAGAGTAAGGAAAATATCTCAAATAAACAACCTAAGAGTATACAAAAATGGGAGTTAGAAAAAGAAGAGCAAACTAAGCCCATAATTAGCAAAAGGAAGAAAATAACAAAGATCAGAGTGGAAATAAATTGAAATATAGTCTGAAAAGATCAATGAAACTAAGAGCTGATTCTCTGAAAAGATAAACAAAACAAACTTTTAACTAGACTTACCAAGAAAAAAAAGAGAGAGGACTCAAATAATTAAAATTAAAAATGAAAGAGGAGATATTACAACTGATACTGCAGAAATACAAAGGAAAATAGAAACTACTGTGAACAATTATACTCCGAATTAGACAACCTGGAAGAAATGGATAAATTCCTGGAAACATTCAGCCTACCTGGACTAAACCATGAGGAAATAAAAAAACTGAACAGACCCATTAGTAGTATGAAGACTGAATTAGAAATAAAAACTTCCCAACAAGAAAAAGTTGAGGACCTAACAGCTTCTGTGGTGACTTCTACTAAACATTTAAAGAACTAACACCTATCCTCAAACTCTTCACAAAAACGTAAAAGAAAAGAACACATCCAAACTCCATTTACAAGGACAGCATTACCCTGATACCAAAGCCAGAGGAGGACATTACAAGAAAAAAAATTACAGACCAATATCCCTGATGAGCCTCAACAAAATATTAGCAAACCAAGCTCAATGATACACTGAAAGGATCATATCCTGCAATCAAGTGGGATATATAACAGGGATGCAAGGATGGTTCAAATGAATAAATGTGTTATACCACATTAACAAAATGAAGGATGAAAATTAAATGATCATCTCAATAAATGCAGCAAAAGCATTGAACAAAATTCAACACCCTTTCATGATAAAAACTCTCAACAAACTTGGTATAGAGGAAATATACCTCAACGTAATAAAGGCATATATGATAAGCCTGCAGCTAAAGTCCTACTCAATGGTGAAATGCTGAAAGCTTTACCTCTAAGAACAAAAACAAGAAAAAGATAATCCCTTTACTTTTATTCTACATATCTTGAAAGTCCTGGCCAGAGCAACTAGGCAAGAAGAATAAAAATATGACATTCAAATAGGAAAGGTAGAAATAAAACTCTCTATTTGCAGATGACATGGTATTATCTATAGAAAATCCTAAATATTTCACCAAAAAAGCTGTTAGAACTAGTAAATTACTTCAGTAAAGCTGCAGGATACAAAATCAATGTACAAAAATAAGTTGTGTTTCTATATACCAACAACAAACCATCGTAAAGAGGAATTAAGAAACAATCCTATTTACAATAGCATCAAAAAGAATAAAATGCTTAGGAATAAATTTAATCAAGGAGTTGTGTGATCTATACAGTGAAAACCTATGCGGTGAAATAAAATATTGATATTTCATTTCAGTATCCAATGAAAGACATTGGAGAAGACATTTGGAAGATAAATAGCCACATACCAAGTGCAAGAGGCTATTCTAATCTGTTCTAGTAGAGATGTAATGACCAGGACTGTGAACAAAGATACCACTTAGCTAAGTATATAGTAATACACCCTCATCCAACATTATCTATTATTGTAGCGAGAATATCCTCTAAGAAAATAGTGACTTGATAGGTTCCCTGGCCATTCATAGTAAATCAGGTGAACACTTTCTATATTCTGTAGCCAATAAAAAACTGCTTTTCTTTACCAAGAAGCTGCTATCCTCTTACAAGAGGAAGCAGGTGATTTATAATCCCAGAATGTTCAATGGAATCTAGAGATTGAAGCTTCTCAAGAACATCCACCCAAATATCCCCAGCCCATCCCAGAGTCTCCCTTACAGTCTTGTCGAGAGTCTAATCTCGACTGTGAAATCAGCGTTCTATATACTTTCATTACTCTCAAAATCAGACTTTGAGTATTCCTTTCCATACAGTCTGCTCTTCACTTGCAGGGCATAAGGCTCTCTCTAAATGCTGTCATAAAGACCTCCTGATATTTACACTGTATCCTGAGTTTATTGATCGTCCTAAGCCTATTTTTTTTTTAATGTCAGTTTAAACAAAAACTAACTCCACAATCCTTACAATGACTATTGCTCCATATCTGTCAAATGCTAGATGTATTGCATAAGCCAATGCATTTTCCTGTCACGTATATACCATGTCAATTTACTAAAGATAAGTGTCTTTAGTATTATATTGCTACCAGTATACGAGATTATTCTTATCCCACTCAGCAACGGGTACTTATAAGGCCAACATGTGATTCAAATTCCAGCATTCTATATAGAGGATCTGATCATATCACATCCTTTATTTGTTGTCTTAAGTTACCTCCAGAAACAGACACCCAAACAAAGATTCAACTGCAATAGTTTATTTGGAAGGAAATCCCAGGAATCCGGCTAAGGGGTAGAGAATTGAGACGGGGAAGGAAGTCCATAGAGAATGCATTATTAAGTAAATTGCCGGTGTGGGCCGTTAGAACTTAATTCCACTAGTGAACTGTGGGAGATTATTTAGAATGTATCTCACACTTATCTCAACCAAGAGCCAAAGAATCTGGGGTGTTCGTCTGCCACATAGTCTAACCCATCATTAGTTAAGGGCTTTTTCCAGGACCATTAACTTTCTAGCACTTCTGGCTTTCCTTCCAGATGGGCCATGTAGCTCCTGCAGCCTGACAAAGGTCCTCGGTCAAGGAATGACAAGTGTTACTAGTAAGCAGCCTTCAGAAACAGGTGCACCGGTGCACCCATATAGGGGGGACGCCAACAGCATCTGTTATAATATGTATGAAATATTTTTTAAATTTATCTTTATTGTTGAAAGTTTTACAGATGTCTCCCTTTTTCCCCCATTGACCCCCTCCACCCTGCACTCCCCCTCTCCAGGCCTTTACCACACGACTGTGTCCATGGGTTATGTATGTATACACGTAAGTTCTCTGGTTAATCTCCTCCCCCACCCCCCCCATCCACCTGCTGCCTTCCCTCTGAGATCCCTCAGTCTGTTCCATGCGTCTGTGTCTCTGGATCTATTCTGTTCATCAGTTTCTTTTGTTCATTAGATTCCACATATGAGTAGCCTTTTTATTTTGAAACAATCTTAAAGACTTTTTTTAAATGGTAATAAAAAGTTCCATGTACACTTTATTTACATTCTCTACATTACTGTTCTACCACATCAGCTTTAGAGAGAGAGAGAGAGAGACAGAGAAACCAAAAGTGTGAAACCTTCAGTTACAAGTTGCAGACATCGTGCTCTGTTCCCCCAGAATAATTTGGTTCTAAAATAAAGACATTCTCTTGTATAACCCTTATATGATTATTGAATTAACACAGTATAATTAACACAGTACAATTATCTACCCTACAGACCAAATTCAAATTTTGACAGTTGTCCCACTAATTTCTCTTTAGCAAAAATGAAAAGCCAACTAAAATTGCTTTTAATTGTTATAGCTTCTTAATCTTTTTTAAACTAGAAATATACTTTACTCTTTCCTTTTCTTTCATGATCTTGACATTTTTGAAGAGTAGTACATTTAATTCACAGGTTCTGCAATTTTTGTCTATCTATAGTTTTTTCATAATTACACTAATTTTATTCATTTTTAGCAGAAATATCAACCATAGAAGTGATGCTGTGCCCTCACCACGACATACCAAGAGGCATATGCTATCTGTGTGTCCCATGACTGGTGATGCTAACTTTGAACACTTGGTTAAGATGGTATCTGTCAGGTTTTCACATTATAACTGTACTATTTTTCCTTTTTCAAATTAATATGCATCCTCTTAAGAGATGCTTCTGAGATATATGAACATCTTTCTTCCCTTCAAACTTTTTCTAGTTTTAGCGAGCACTAGCCTATTTTTACAATAGTGGTTGCCAATCATTTATTTTTTAATTTCATTATTTCTTCTGCAATTAATAATTGGCATTCTACTGTAAAGATTTCCTTTCTCTATGTTTAATTATCAATTTATTTATATCAGTATGGACTCATGGATTCTAAATTTATTCTATGAATTATGATCTATTAAGATAACTTCTGACGCTCAAATAGATCCAGATTTGATCAGTAGCAGTACTTTGAAACTGGCTTCTGTGTATTTCAACATGCCCCATAACTTTTTCTTAATACTTCCTTACCTTCTGGTAGAGCAAAATGTGAGAGTTTCATAGTGCACTCTCCCAGGCCCAGGCCCAGAATCAGCCACGTTCCCAATGAACTTGAGTGCCTTTAGTAGAGAATGAAACTTAAAAATTCTGGGTTCTATGTGTATCTATCATCTATCTATCTATCTATCTATCTATCTATCTATCTATCTATCATCTATCTATCATCTATCTATCTATCATCTATCATCATTTATCTATCATCCATCTATCTATCTATCCATCCATTCATCCATCTTCCGATCCATCTATCCATCTGTCATTCTGTCAGTCTAAGCATGAATTTATACTGATACCTCAAATTTCAATTCAATGTAACAAGATTCATTCTAGCATTCTTATTTTCTGTATTTGTAATTTCCTTTTCTGACAGTGATAAAATCTGATTCCTGCTATCTAAAAATATTTGCTGAATCTTAGAAGGTACATTTAATTTGAGAACAGTTAACCCATACCTCTATGAAAAAAAGATATCTATTAATACATTTGATATGTTTTACAGTTTGATTCATTTTTAGCTTAATGTTATATAGTCAAAATAATGGTTCTAAAGTTCCTTGGGGCAATTCTTTCCTTCATCCTTCACAGGTGTGGCTAATTTATGCATTTGAAATACAATCTTATTTCTGTTTGTAATCCCTATTGATTTAATTTCTTTAAAAAACATAACTTGGCTCTAATAGTCAAAACTATACAAAAAAGTTCACTCAGAAAGTGAGAGAGCCCCTGCCCCCATCCCTTCTCCTGTTTCTCCAGGCTTTTCACTTCATTTCAACATGCCTTCTGAGCAGAATCAATCTTATTAATTTTTCACTTTTCTGGTTTTCTGCACAAATGAACAGGTATGTGTATTTTTTCCTTTCCTCACTTTTTTTTCTTACACTTTTTTCATTTAACAGTTTATTCTGAAAATTACTCTATATCAGTCAGCATTTGCGTTCATTGTCTAATTTCCATTGTGATTTTTGTAACCTTGGATTTTTAAGTTGATCACAATTTCAATACGTAGGGATTTATTTTTTAGAAAGCGTATTTTTTGAGATTTCAATACTCTGAAATCAGTTAAGACTCTGTTTTGTCATAAAGCATATGTGATCGATTTTAGAAATGCTCTGTGTATAATCCTAAATAATGTGACGTCTACAGTTTTTAAGTACAATATTCCATATATGTAAGTTAACCCTGATTTACTTCTCATGGTCCTTATATGTTGTATGTCTTTACTGAGTTTTGTCTGATTTTCTATCAGTTGAACAGGAAATGTGTTGAAACCCCCACTCGGATTGTGAATTCTTGAGGGAGAGACGGGGAGACAGAGTGTGTGTGTGTGTGTGTGTGTGTGTGTGTGTGTGTGTGTGTGTGTGTGTGTGTGAGAGAGAGAGAGAGAGAGACAGATATGCATTTAGAGTCGATAGGCCGCCCTGGAAATCCGAGTGCTTCATTATTATGAAATGCCCCTTGCAGTCTCAATTACTGCGTTTATATCCAAGCCTTGTGTCAGTATTGCTACACTAGCTGTTTTGGTTGATATTTGCATGTTAAATATTTTATGCTCTTTTTACTTTTCGACCTTTGAGCCTTATGTTTAAAACACACGGCTACTACCCGGCTGGGCAGGGCTCAGCGGCTGAGCCGCCACCTGGGATCCAGGAGACGGTGGTTCGATTCCCGGTCAGGGCACAGGCCCGGGCTGCGGGCTCCATCCCTGGTGGGGGGCGTGCAGGAGGCAGCCGATCAATGACTCTCTCACCATTGATGTTTCTCTCTCTCTCTCCCTCTGCTTTCCTCTCTCTGAAATCAATAAAGATATATATATTTTTTTAAGTTAAAAAAATAAAAATAAAACACATTGCTACTAAGTAGCACATAGTTAGGTTTTTAATTTTATCTAAATTAAATGACAGCCTCCTTACTTTTAACTATAGGATCTCTCCCAGATACACTTGTTTACCAATCCCACTTTACCCAGTGCTCACTCCTTGCTCTGTGTTCTCTGTCTTCCTTTGGGAAGAGTCCATTTTATTTTCTATAAAGTACTAGAACTAAATATGTTAGGCCTTGCCAGCCACATAAAGTCTCTGTCTCATATTCTTCTTTGTTTTTAAAAATTTTTTATAACAATTTGAAGTATAAAAACTATTTGTCAGCTATACATAAACAAGTCATGGGCTGGATTTAATTTCCTGATCCCTATTTTTATAGACTACAACAGCATCCTTTATTTGTTAAAATTTAATATTAATTGCTACTTTTACTTTACTCTCAGACAATTCCATTTATCTTATTTTGAATTATAAACATCTTTCTTTGTCCTTTGTTTTAATTCTATATATATTTTAAACATGTTCCAAACATTTATTCAGTCAGTAATCACTTAGATTTAATGACATATTTAACCATGTTCTTTGCTCTTTATTTCTTTCTACATTCATGTACTTCAATTTGGGATCCTTTTACTTCTTGCTGAAGAAACCCTTACTGCAGTGCCGTCAGTGATAAATTCGGTTTCTGTTTGTCTGATTCTGTCTTCCTTAATTTTTTAGGAATAATTTTGCTGGGTATGGAATTCTAGATTAGCAGTTATATTTCTTTAGCAATTTAAAGAGATCATTCTAATGCCATATGGCTTCTCTTGTTTGAATTAGAAACTGCCAATGTAATTGTTGCTCGTTTGAAAGTAATCTGTTTTTCTGAGACTTCTTTTATGATTTTATCTTCTACGTTTTTTAAATCAGTGATTTTTTATAATGTGCCTGAGTGTTTTTATTTTATTTTATATGTTTATCCTTTTATTCTGAGATAATTGCAACTTATAGGAGTTGTTAAAAATAATATCAAAAGATACCACATACCTTTCTCCCAGGTTCCCTCAAAGGTAACATTTTACATAACTATGGAACAATATCACAGCCAAGAAATTGGCATTGATACAATCCATCCTCCTTGCTCAGATTTCACTAGTTTTTATTCACTAATTTGTGAATATGTGTATTCAGCTTTGTGCAACGTGCAATGTGACCACCACCACAGTCAAAATTCAGGACAGTCCCATGACCCTAGAACATCTCATGTTATTCTCATAGTTGCACTTGTTTCTCCTTGTTTCTACCACTTTATCTCCAGTCCCTATCCCATGGTGATCACTAATCTGTTACCTATTTCCATAATTATGTTATTTTGTGATGGTTACATAGATGAAATCTTATAGTATGTTACTTTTGGGGATTGGCTTTTTAAACTCAGGAAAATTCCCTGGATATTCCTCCAAGTTGTTATTGAGGTTTATCTCTGTGTAGCATTCTGTAGCTGCATGTATCCATTCACTTAGAAGGACAGCCAGATAGTTTCCAATTTGGAACTTTACAAATGAAGCTGCTATGAATATTTTGTATAGGTTTTCATGTGAACATAAGTTTTCATTTTTTTGGAATAAATACCTAAGTGTTTAATTGCTGACTTATATGAAAATATACAGTTGTGTGTGTGTGTATATATATATATATATATATATATATATACGTGTATATATATACACACACACACACGCACACACACACACATATATATATATATATATATATATATTTTAAAAACTGCCAAATTATTTTCCAGAATGACTACCATTTTATATTCCTACCAGCAAGGAGTGATTCCGTTTCTCCACATCCTCATAAGCATTTATTTAGGGTGTCACTATTTTTTATTTTAGACTACTAGTAAGTGTATCTCATTGTGGTTTTAGTTTGCATTTCCGTAATGATTAACACCACTGAACATCTTTTCATAGGCTTTATTGGCCCCTTCATTCCTCTTTAGTAAAATGTCTGTTTATGTCTCTTGATCATTTCCTAACCAGGTTATTTGTGTTTTCACTCTTGAGTTTTGAGAGTTTTTAAAACATGTTCTATATACTAGTCCTTTGTCAGATATATGGTTTACAAATACATTCTACCAGTTTGTAACTTATCTTTTAATCCTTATAACAGGGTCTTTTGCAAAGTCAAAGTTTTTTATTTTGATGAGGTCTAACTTATCAATTTTCCTTTATGAATTGTACTTTCGGTGTCAAATCTAAGAACTTTGTAACTATCCCTAAATCCCAAAGATTGCCTCCAAAGCTTTTTTTTTCCAATTTATATTATTGCATAATTTATATATTTAAGTCTATAGTCCATTTTCAGTACATTTTATTAATAAAATGTAACATTTAGATTGATGTTTATTTTTTTGCCTATGAATGCCCAATTGACCCAGTACCATTTGTTTAAAATCCTATCCTTCCTCCAATTAATTGCTTTTGCATCTTGTAAAACCCCGTTGGGTATATTTGCATGAGTTTAGTTTTAACTTATTATTCTTAGTGATCTTTCTATATCTAATCTGTGGGTAGATGGTTTTCATCAGATTTAGAAAAGTTCTAACCATCATCTCATTTGCCTTTTTATTTTAATCTTTAGTGAATCCAATTACATGACTGATAGATGTCCTCCTGTATTTTCTATGCCTCTTACAGTCACTATTGTTTTTACCATTCTTCTGCCCCACTATATTTTGAATATTTTCTCCTGATCTATTTCCAACCAGTTTGTAAATATTCTCAACTGTTTCTATTATTCTGTTGCTAAGCCATTCACTGAGTTACTAATTTTGATAATTGTATTTTTATTTTCCAGAATTCATTTTGTACTGTAATGTAACTTCCTGTTCTCTGGTAAAATTCTTATTCCTCTTCATTTATCTTCTTGAACATTTAGTATAGTTATTCTAACTCATGTAACTAATTTCCACAATAACTACAGGCTCCATGTCTCTATTTCATATGTATGATGTTTTTCTGATTCATTTTGTTCAAGTAGCCTTATCAGTGACTCCTCACTGTCTTGTTAGCACTTCAGCTTTCAAACGGATTTTTTATTTTTAAAAAATTGTCTAGTTACTATAATATTATTGACTATATTCCCTGTGCTGTGCTTTACATTCTTGTGACTGTTCCATAACTACCAATTTGTACTTCTAAATTCTTCACCTTTTTATCCACCTCCCCAACCCCTCTCTCATCCAGCACCCTCAAAACCTTCTTTGTATCTATAAGTCTGTCTCTTTTCTGCTTGCTTGCTTATTTCCTTTTTAATTTCCATGTATAAGTGAAATCATCTGGCATTTGTCTTTTCTCTGTCTGACCTATTTCACCAGCATAATACCCTTTAGGTCAGTCTGTATTCTTGCAGGTGGCAAGATTTCATTCTTATTTATGGCTGAGTCATATTCCATTGTATATATGCACCACTTCATCTATTGATGGATATTTAGGTTGCTTCCGTATCTCAGCTGTTGTAAATAATGCCACAATAAATGTGTGAATGTATATGTATTTTCAATTTAATGTTTTGAGTTTCTTCAGATAAATACCCAGAAGTGGAGTTGCTGGGTCCTTTTTTGTCTCTTGTTATAGCCTTTGTTTTAAAGTCTATATTGTCTGGTATAATAGCTTTTGTTTTGTTTTGTTTTCATTTTTATGAAGTATGTTTTTCCATCCCTTTAAGTCTGTGTGTGTCTTTTGGTCTGAAGTAAGTCTTTTGTAGACAGCACATGGAAGGGCCTTGCCTGATTGGTGTGGCTCAGTGGTTGAGTGTCAGTCCATGTACCAAGAGGTCATGGGTTCGATTCTCAGTCAGGACTCATGCCCAGGTTATGGGCTCGATCCCCAGCAGGGGGTGTGCAGGTGGCAGCTAATTGATGTTGATGTTTCTCTCTCATTGACGTTTCTATCTATCTCTCCCTCTTCCTTCCTCTCTCTCTGAAATCAATAAAAACATTTTTTTAAAAGATAAGTAAAGGTCTTGTTTTGTTATCCGTTCAGTCACTGTATATCTTTTGATTGATGCATTTAGTCCATTTGCATTTAAAGTTATTGTTGATAGATATGTATTTATTGTCATTTTATTACTCAAATTTTTTATCCTGTTTTTTCTTTTTCTTAAAGCAGACCTTTTAACATTTCTTATAATATTGGTTTGGTGGTGACAAAATCCTTTAGCTTTTTCTTGTCTGAGAAACTCTTTATATGTCCTTTGATCCTAAATGATAGCTTTTTTGGGGAGAGTAATCTTGATTTTAGGTCCTTGCTTTTCATCACTTTAAATTTTTCATGCCAACCCCTTCTGGTCTGCAAAGTTTCTGAAGAAATCAGCTCACGGTCTTATGAGAACTACCTTGCAGGTAACTACCTACCTTTCTCTTGCTGCAATTAAGGTTCTCTCTTTGTCTTTAACTTGGCATTTTAATTATGATGTGTCTTGGTGTGGGCCTCTTTGGGTTCATCTTGTTTGAGACTCTCTTCACTTCCTGGACTTGTATGTCTATTTCCTTCACCAGATTAGGGAAGTTTTCCATCATTATTTTTTCAAATAGGTTTTCAATTGCTTCCTCTCTCTCTTCTCCTTCTGTTATCACCATGATGCAAATATTGGTGCACTTGAAGTTGTCCCAGAGGCTCCTTACACTATCCTCACTTTTTTTTTTTTTTTTTTTTCTGTTTTCATTGGGTGTTTTCTGCTTCCATATATTCCAAATAGCTGATCTTATTCTCTGCTTCATCTACTCTACTGTTTATTCCCTGTAATTTATTCTTCATTTTAATTAGTGTGTCCTTCATTTCTGACTGGCCCTTCTCTGTGGTTTCCATGTTCTTTTGTATACTGTTGAAAGTTCTCACTAAGTTCCTTGAGCATTCTTATAACCATTGTTTTGAACTCTGAATCTGTTAGTTTGCTGGCCTCCATTTCATTTAGGTTTTTTTCTGGAGATTTCTTCTGTTCTTTCATTTGGGACCTCTTTCTTTGTCTTCTCATTTTGGCTGCTTCCCCGTATTTGTTTCTATGTATTAGGTAGAGTTACTATGTCTTCTGGGTTGTGTAGAGTGGTCTTATGCAGTAGGTGTCCTGTAGGACCGAGTGGCGCAGCCTCCCTGGTCACCCGAGCTGGGCACTTCAGGTGTGCTCCCATGTGGGCTGTGTGCAGTGTCCTATTATAGTCGAGTCCTGAGTGGTGGTGGCATGTCACTGCAAGGGATTGACCCCCAGGAAGACTGGCTGTGAGGACTGGCTTTGAATGCAGCTGAGGAGCTGCTGTGCAGGGGCCTACCCCACAGAACAGGGCTTACTTCAGTGGGGCTTTGGTGCTTGCCAAGTCTGTCCCTTGAGTGTTTCATTTGTGGAGACAGTTGGGTTGAAATCCAACATGGTCTGAAGCTGTGCACTGGGTCCCCTGGGGCCTCCTGAGAGGTACAAGGTCACCTGCTACCTGTGCCCTGCCTGGGGCCACCTTGCGTGAGCTACAGAGGGATCTGCAGAAGGCTACTACTTACGTTGTAATATGTTTTAATGTTATCAGTCATATCAATTATTTTCTTTCCAATAAAAAAACTATATAGTAATTACTTGAATATTTTGATATTTTTAAGCAGTGGCCTAATAACTTTGGATCATATGGCACCAACAATTAAAATGTAGTCCCTACGTGGGAGATAGTATAAGAGAAATTAAGGGGGGGAAAAACTGTTGTCAACATTAAAACTTACTGTGCTTACAATTTATAGTCAAGAAAGACTAACTGTGCTTTGTGATTTTAGTGCAACATTCATACTCATTGTGAAATCTATATTAGTGCAGACTGACCCTAAAAATAGTAAGAAATACTTTATATAGTGTAACTCTAAGAAAAATATTTTTGTTAAAGCCCATCCTTTAAATTGTCATTATATTATGTGGGTGATAGGAATAAGAATCTCAAAATTTTTATTTACTTAATGATATGATTGGTTATGTTTGAGGATTAAACATATCTAAATCAGTAGGCAGAAAAATCAGGCCTACATGGGGTGGCATGAGGTGGCGTAGACAGGGGAGTGAATAGCAGTGATGTTGGAGCTCACTTAGAAAAGGAATGAAAAATTTAAAACTATCTTAAAGCATAGAAGATTTATTATATAGAAAATGGTGGCCAGCTGCTCCCTATCCCTAATGAGATACATGTCAGGAAATTGGCTTAAATTGATTAGGAGGATTGAGGTTCCATATAAGAAGTGTTAGTCTTGAGAGTGGAGGGAGATGAATGGTTCCTAAGGAGAATGTGGTCACCCCACTCTTAGAGGAAGGTTCTGTATCTCGGAAACCCATGATCCTCTAAATTTACAAAAATTCTCTTTGGGGGCTTCTCAGAGCATACATATGGAGGGTGGTCTAATAAAAAAATACTTCCTTGATAAAGGATATGCTGAAACTACCTTCAGGCAAAAGAAATAATTTCCTGAGAGGACGATTAAGCACAAGATTGGATAATTTAAGGAAGTTCTGTTACCCCTTTCATAATAGATTTTTAAGAACAGAATATTTTTTCTGTCTGAAATTATTTTTACTCAACCCTCCTTAGAGAAATGTCAATCATTATGATGAGGACGGCCTCCTCAATAAATTTTATTAAAGTTTTTGCCATCATTTCACATAGGAATAACTAAGGTTTAGTGACTTGCCAATATTGAGCTTACAGTGGAGCCACTATTCAAACTCCAGGAATTGAGAAATTCAGTACTAAAACCACACTGTGAATCAAACTGAAGTCTTAGTTTTGGTTATTGTCAGAGGATCATTTATCAATCAAAAGAGAGTAAATAATCAGTTGGCATATATCAAAGAATCTGACTTCACAAATAATTCAGTCAATTATCTCAGAAGTCAGTAGACAGTTATTGTGATCTCTGAGATATTAAAACTTTATTCCTTTTTTCATTTACTTAACATATATTTATGGAACATTTATTATGCACCAGTCCCTCTTCTAGGTGCTGGGAACACAGCAGAGACCAAGGCAGATAATGTTCTTGCCTTCATATAGTTTATACTCTTGAGAGTGTAGATAAATAACAAAATATAATAATTAATATCAACATTTATTGGGTGCTTAAATGTCCCAGACACTGTCCAAAAAATGTATTATCCTCATAGCATCCCCATAAGTTAGTTACTGTCATTGCAAACATAACAGAGAAGGAAAATATGTCATGGGGAGGTTAAATAGCTTGGTCTTGGTAAGATAGCTAAAAATTGGCAAAACCACGCTGCTGGAGTCCAGAGTCCATGTTTTTAACTACAATCTCATACCAAATTTTTAATTAATCTAAAATGGTAAATTTTTCTAAAGACTTAACTGCCACTTGAAAAATAAAGAAATGAAAAATTAAACAGAGCAAAATGAAAAACAGCTAATACTTTGAAGAGTAAAAGGTGAAGGTGGTGGTAATTTTCAATTGTTTTGTCAGGAAATGCCCTGAGAAGATCACATGTAAGCCGAGGAATGAAAGAAGGAAAAGCTAGCCATGGGAGGAGACCTTCCTGAAGAGCATTCAAGACAGAAGGAAGAGCAAACACGAAGAACCTGAGGTGAGACCAAGTTTGGTACATGCAGAGAACAAAAAAAAAAGCCAGACTTGCTGAGGTAGAATGAGAGGAAATGATGTGAAATGACATCAGAGAAAATGGTAGTGGTTAAATCATGTGAAACCAACGCAACGTTTTTTTCATTTCTTCTTATTGAGATGCCAATCCATTGGAGAGTGTTAGCAGAGGCAGGGTGGTGATGAAATTGTCCTATTAAAATTGTAAAAGATAACTTAGGATGCTCTGTGGAAAATAATACTGTGAAGAATAAAAATTTAGAGCAAGAAGACCAGGTAGGAGGCATCTAAAGTTGTCCAGGTAGGAGGCGATGATAACTTAGACCACCGTCTAACTAAACCACAGGTGCACTGTACAGATTTAGAGAGAGAGAGATGTTGAGGTAGATGTTTATCAGTGTGGAAAGGCAGTGCCCTGTGTGTGTAAATATCTCCTAAAGTTAGGAAAAGTGTTTTAACAAGCGTCCAACCTCAACTCATCTTTCCAACACTGCCCCACATTGAAAGGGAACTCTAATATATATTTTGTTTATTTGGGAGTCAGGGAGCATGCTAAGTGTTAGTCTACACACTGACTTCTAGTGCCATCGCTAATTCAAAAAGGCAGAATAAGAAAATACTTCAGATATTTTGCTTTTCAGTCAAGTCCAACTTGATGATTCATCCTAAAATGGTTTTCCAGTGGCCACCAAATAAATTCTAAGCTCAATTTAGAGTTTTCTTCAAACTAATCCCATTTAGCCCTTCCAATATCACCTGTGCTTCTTCACAACACAAACCCCACTGATTTGAAGACATTCATTATACACTACACATACCTTTACTTTTCTATTTTCTGAATCATTACCACACTTTTCTCTTCCTGTATCTGTACACATTATACTTTTAACGCACAGTTCGTTTACAATGGGAATTCATAGAGGGCTTATCTAAGTTGATAGGTACTTCCCTACCTAGCAATATATTTCTAATCCTCCTAAGACTTCAAATATTTAATGCTCAATAAATCATAATCTGATTCTTATCAAGAAGACTTATCTTTAAATGTTTTGTATAGAAAACAGTACTTGGCATCAGTAGTGTTCAAAATTTTTTAGATTGGTGACATAAATATCTAGTTATTTATATAGTTAAATAGTAATATTTTAAAATTAATAAAATATAATTGAATTATTACTGAAGTCTAGTAAAGCTGGCATAAAAAAATACAAATGATGATACCATTATAATGCGGCAAAAAGTTATTCAAAAACTCTGAAGGATAATCTGGTAATATATATGAACAACAATAAAAATGTCCTTTGTTTTAGATCTAACAATTACATTTTGAAAATTTGTTCTATGAAAATAATAAAATTATATGTAAATGTGTTCAATATATATTTTTGTTATAATAAACCAACAGAAGGGGCTTTAATATCTAACCAAAGGCATTGCTTAATTATATTTTGGTACAAACTCAAGGAAATAATGAGCAGCAACTAAAAATGATAATTACAAAACTATGTAGCAATACAGAGAAATAGTCACATAAAGCTCACTTAAAATCAGGAAATAAATGTTTATGTAAACTATTTTTCCTTGTCTCCAAAAGGTTTATAATATTATTATATATTTTTTAATTCCAAAGCACAGTTATGATAGACATTTCCTTTATACTTTATATTCTTAATATTAAGAAGAGCTTATGAGCTGGTAGCTAGAAAGGAGTCTTTCTAAAGAATGCTTTCTCTTGGAAACATGGTTAAAAGGCTGGCCCTGGTAACTCATGGATGCTTATGCAGAAAAAATGGCTTTCTTTACAGAACCAAGAAAGAAAGAGAAAGATGGGTTTGAGGGGAAGGGAGAGAAAGAGGGGCTATTTTAAGCATTTTTTACTATTACCAGTAGTTCTTAAAAGTTTTCAACATAAGAAAAAAAAAGTAACTGTTAGGTGGCAGATGCTAACTAAACTTACTGTGGTAATCATTTCATAATATATACATATATCAAATAATTATGTTGTACACCTTAAACTAATACATTATGTGTCAATTATTTCTCAATGAAACTGAGGGGGGGAAAGTAACCCAACTTGAACAAAATTCTGCCCAAATCCAAGATGAGTGCTTCTTACCCTACCACACCATTTTTTCTCATATGACATTTCATAATCTGTTATGAAATGATATCCTCCTTCATTTTTGGCGGACTCTTCCAAAATGGACAGTTGAAAAAATTAAACAAAAGGGTTAGACAACTGGGACAAAGTCGAACTTTGTTTCTGGCATCTCAAGTAATGAGCTCATGCTTGGACAGTGTTGATTATACTTACCCCCAAATGTTAAGGACCCATAATTGACTTGCTATACTAAACCTTAACACCTGACCACAATCAATTGAAATCCAGCATTCAGCAAGTTTGCAAACAGGTGCTCTTTTCGAGGTGGTTCTGAGAAGCAATTAACAAGCTATTAACAAATACTCACATGAAGAATCTCAAATGCCTCCATCCCTTGGAAGGCATTGCATATTACCCGTGTAGAAATACTGGGATTGAGAAATCTCAGGGATTTGGGGTTGGAGTGAAGGGAAAGGAATGAATAGGTTTTCTTGAACCATGATACCAGAATATTGGATGTTCCAAGGCAAATTTACAAACTAATACCAAGAAAGAGAATTCATTTTTAGCATTTGAGCTTCACCTTTAATATTATCTCCTACTTCCCAAATCTAGTTTTATTAAGAGTGGTTTGAATCATGGGGCATGAAATAAAAGGAAACCCCTATGATAACGAAGCTAGAACTCTCTGGTTCCCTACCTGAGCCGTTAGAAGCAATTCCAAAACTGAATAAGGGAATTAATTATAACTGGGTTTTTTATTTCACCTTCTTTTGTATCAGAAGATCCTTGAGTCATGGAAAAGTCAGTCAGAAGAAGTCTGAGATGGCTCTTCCAAAAGTTTGTTAGAGGCAGTAGGTGTCATGGGCATAGCATGGATTCTAAAGCAGGACTACCTAGGTTCAATTCCCAGCTTTATCTCTTATGTGCTTTGTAACAGAAGGCAAATTATTCAATCTCTCTGCACCTT
This sequence comes from Miniopterus natalensis, assembly GCF_054644295.1. Lineage (NCBI taxonomy): Eukaryota > Metazoa > Chordata > Mammalia > Chiroptera > Miniopteridae > Miniopterus > Miniopterus natalensis. Next base: position 27,675,228 of record NC_142091.1, read on the forward strand.
GGTTTCTTTATCTTAAAGTGAGATAATAATAATTCCTATTTCATTGGGTTGTTGTGAGAAATTATTGAGTTAATATAAATAGAGCATGAAATGTCATCTGCCCACAAGTACTTAAAAATCATTAGCTATTATTATGTACAGAAAGAGACTTCTCAGCTTTTGTGTTCCCTTCATATCTCTTCCCAGTTTGAATCTTATGAAAGGTCAAGGATGTTAATGTCTGTGTGGTGCAGCTAATTCAAAATTTCATGAAGGATTACATCCAAAAGATAAATTAAAAAGGTTAAGTGGGGCCAATATGATCTGTCAATGGGAGATTTGGGTTCTAGCCCTGACTCTAAAGATTTGTTTGACATTGCAAGATCAAAGCACATCTCTTGGGCTGTCTTTTCTCATTAGTTAATTAATAGTTTGAACTAGGTCAGCATACCCCAAAGCATGTGCTAAGAGAAATTACAGTGATGATAATATTCTTTTGAAATATTTTCATATGTGCTTTCCACACCTATAAATCTGTACTGTGTACCCTCCAACCCATTGAGTCAAGGTCATTGGTCCCCTCAAGGTGAGAGTAAATTCTACCTAGAAATGAGTGGTCCTTATTCAGGTTTTAATCACAAAGTTGACTTCATCATGTTTTCCAAATCAATCTCTAAACAACAGTATAGAAAATAAAGTTTTATCACGGAAGAAAACTGGATTCCTAAAATTCTAAGCTAATTTTACATATACAAACACCAATAAGAAAGTCCCTTATGACTGGTGGAGTGGGAAAAGGGGGAGGGATTCACAGAGGGTAAGACAAGGGATGCCTATGTCTTAGAAGGGAGTGAAGGGAGACAGCAGGCTTTGCTTGTTAGACAGTTTGAGAGAAAAGTCAAAAGCTTCCCTGATGTGACACCTTGAGAATGAAGCTTCCGGGTAGGTAATAGCAGTAAGTGTAATTAAGCTGAGAGGAGTCCTGGGTTTATATGCCTCAAACACCTTCAACTCTGATCTGCTGTGGAAAGGCTTCAGAATTCCCACATTCCCCAAAGAGGGTAGGTTTGGAAACAAGTTAACCAGAGCTCAGTAAAGAACCAATGACCTTTTTTATTTTGTAGAATCACATGGTGAGGGGAAAGATGACCCCTTATTATGGAATGGACAGCCTTGGCCAGGCACCAAATGCAAGACATTTCAATATACATGAGTGTGTAACACAAGCAAGAGCTGAGGCACAGCCAGCTAGGAAAAAAAGGCCAAAAAGCCAAATTTGGGCCAAATAATAAACTCTAAGGTCACTAGTGATATTTTAGCAAACCCCAGAACAAGGAATCAAGAGGCCACACCAGGCATCCCATACCAGGCTGGCAAGAATTCAGAGTAAAGAGCGCAGATCCCATTGCCAAGAGGTAACATAAGTAACCCCGTTCTTGCCCATATAGCCAGATGCCAATTTGAGAAGATAAGAGATAATTAAATGAATTGAGCTTTGGATCCCAGAAAAAGAGACAAGCTTATCAAAAGAGACTGTTTAAACTTGAATACTCTGAGATAGTTTTGATTGACTGTTAAAGTTACCCACCCCCACATGCTCACTCACTCTATAAACACACAATTTAGGCCATCCACTAAGTAGTGCAGGAGCTCATGAAGTCTGTTAGACTGATAACAAAAAAATGAAAACACTAGTTGTTGTGTGAGTAAATCTGTGACCATATAACACATGAATTTCACATGATGTCCCATTAAAAAGAAAGTTTCATGTTCAAATATTTTTGGGAAATGTTGCAAAAAATACCCTCCTTTTCTACAGATTCATAATTCATCTTGCATATTGAAGACTCTGAGATGCCCTACAGTATAGAAATCTGTACAGATGTTTTTTCATGCCTGTTATAGTTTTATCTGCTAACACTACTTTCCTAGACATTATTTCTGGTTAAAGATCTCTCCTCCAGGCATGGGAATAAGCGTTCATGTTCCATGGCACAAGGATTGGTCTAAGAATGGGCCTATGACCCAAGTTGTGTCAATCAACTCCTTCAATAGCATCTTCTGTCTCGAGTTGGTGAGGCAGAGCCCTTTATCTTTGCTGGTTACAAACACCAAGAATATCATTTTGGAGCCCCCTATTGCCACTGCATGCAAGCTGTCCTGGAACAATATGCAGAGAGAAGCAGAAATATACCAGAAAGACAGAAAAAGCAAGTGAACTGAGGGTTGTAAACCTGATTGATTCATTCCCTTACTGGTTATAATAGTTTAAGTTAGAGTTGTTGTCACTTGCAAACAAAGGATGCAAACCAACAAAAGGCCACTTAGGTTTTGGTTTTTTTTGGTTTTAGGGTTTTAAAAATACTATTAATAAACCAAGGAATATGTTTTTGGAAATGCTGATTTTAACTATGTAATACCTAATTTTTAAAAATTTCTACTATAGAAGCAAAAGCCTGTGCTCATGTGTTTCAAACACAGAAAGGTGATCTCAAATCCAAAGTAATAAATCCCCCTTACCAGAAACAGGCATAGTACTATTTGTCTTTAAAATGCCATATTAATGAGAAATTTGAATCCAGACGTTTTTAAGTCTCCATCAGTGTCCTCCATTACTTCATCATTAATGGAAATGGCAAAAGGCTCACTAAAAATTACTTCCAGAACTCGAAATGGATATTATACTGTTTAAATAGATGTCATATAAAAATAATTTGCTTTAATCATAGCACAAACCATTGCTATGATGCCATATGCATTGTGAACCTTAGGGATTTCTTCATTTAGAGTAGAATGAATTTTGACTAGGCATAAGTGCTTTTTGCAAAAAAGTAAATCCACAAAACCCAATACATTGAAAATACAACCAGGTGTGAGTGGCTTTAAAAAAATAAATTATGCCAAGATACATTGACCAGCTGTGTTTTAGATTTCAAGAGATCTTAAGATATATTCAGGCATAGGGGCTCAATAATACTCAAATTATATTTTCTTATGTCTTTTGTCTCTAATTGAAAACCTATTTACAAGAAAACTGAAGACAGCATTTTTTGGCTACGTATATTTAATTTACTAAAAACTGTTACTTAGCAAAATTTTTACAAGATATTCACGTATCCTTTGTTACGACCATGAAAAGTTTTCAAAAGTAACTTGTTTCAGCCTTTCTTTTAAAAAATGTAAAAAATGACTATCAGAGATTTAAATTCCATTCTTACAGATACATAG